>NW_008751756.1:885224-894235 GCF_000715545.1 Opisthorchis viverrini
TTGAGAGTTCTAGGGTAGTAGGAGAACTATGGATTGTATTAAGATAGTCACAGTCAGTCTCAGATAGCTATGTGGGCTGGTGGTTCAGATGGGACGGTGGAAGCGTGGAACAGTGGCTGAACGTTGGACGGAACCACCATGTAGATGAGGACTAAGCACGCTCTACAAACTGGAGCCAGCAATAATTAGACCTACTGGAGAAATGAAAGCCTGTTTGGCACCGTGAAAAATAGCTATCTAGTATAAAAACACTGGTAAAAGAACTATGGATGGGCTAGAATAATGAAAAAAGTCTACAACACTTGACCTTGAGGCTTTGGTTTCGCGCCGGTTCGTTACTTGCAGGAAAAATGGGGACTACCGTGCATCAGGTCCCGGTATTTTCGTGCGAAGAGCGGTTTGTTAGAACTAAAGCATGAAAATCCATGCCAAAATCCAATGGCTCTGGAGAGTTAAGTCAATGACCAGGGTCCCAAAAAGCGTAAATGATGGCCATGTGGAGAAATTCGCAGTGGGAACAAATTGCGTATTGAATCTCAGAAGATTTGCGTGCATTTAAGCTGGAAAAATCGTTGTTTGTATCGCTACTGGGTGAAACTTATTGGGGGGAGAGGTGGTACTAATTCATAGACTGGGCTAGCACCCGACAAAAACATCTATTTGTGAGGAGGCCGAAATGAAATTTCAGGCGAACGCGTTTGTTAGAACTAAAGCATGAAAATCCATGCCAAAATCCAATGGCTCTGGAGAGTTAAGTCAATGACCAGGGTCCCAAAAAGCGTAAATGATGGCCATGTGGAGAAATTCGCAGTGGGAACAAATTGCGTATTGAATCTCAGAAGATTTGCGTGCATTTAAGCTGGAAAAATCGTTGTTTGTATCGCTACTGGGTGAAACTTATTGGGGGGAGAGGTGGTACTAATTCATAGACTCGGGCTAGCACCGACAAAAACATCTATTTGTGAGGAGGCCGAAATGAAATTTCAGGCGAACGCTGAAACGGTTGTGTCCGAGGGAAGCTTTTTCAGAGAATCGGATGAATTGTCCCAAAGGCCCCTGGAGCTTGGTGGGGAATTGGTTTGCAGTTGCAAGTAATGGTCCGAGATGATGGGACCGGACTCGCTGCGGGTGCTTCATCCGACTGGGTATGCCGGTGCGTTACCATTATTGCACTAACATGTTTTAACTTATGGACAGCCTCGTAAAGGGATTCGTAGATGTGTTGAACGGCCTTAGGTTATACGTATCTGTGCTCAGGTAATTTCAGGTAATCACAGGTGATTTCGGTTCATTTGGAGATCCATCTGGATGTACGCCGAGGACAAGACAGAATGGATTACGAGTTTGAATAAGCCACTGCTGGAGATAAAAGATTGGTGGGAGGGGCAATTTTGCCAGGGTCAGTGGAAGCAATCGGAAAGCATGAATTTCATTAATAGAAAGGCATCTCAAGTTAATGGCACTCCGGGAGAAAACATCTAGGCCTCAGTTAGACCCGGAGAAGGGCAGATATGTGTCCGATGGCCCAACAACCAAAAACCAACTGAGCTTGCCCACAAGTTGGGAATAAACATTATTAGTGTTATTATTATTATTAATATGGTGTATTAGGATCTGAGCGAACAATATAAGTGTGCTTATGCTCGGCGAGTATGCAGTTAACTCATTCGGTGTTGCGGTACCCCCTCCTTTGCAGTGAACTTCGGTAGATCGGTATGCTTAAAGTAAGGGCTGAAGCGGTAGACAATTTTTGGCGAGTTGGAAATTCCGCCTACGTGCTAACCTGCAAGGTGGCTATCACCTAGTATGTTTGGTGAGGACATTTTAATGTGAGCTTGAGATGGGGTGATGGTAATTTTCGCTCATTTACATGTTTCAATCTGGGGGACCTCGCCGTGCAAGGGTGGAGTATTGTGAGGGAAGACCGAAGGCAGAAAAGAATGGTAGACAGATATCTTCCGAGATAATGGAGAGGAGAAGTAGATGCACTGAAGGTTGCTGAGTTAAATGAGCGGATGTCCCCGAAATCTCTACATCACCCGCAAAGATACAGCGTGAAGTATTTGATTACCTGCCCTGGTTGTTTGTTTAGATTAGATAAGGCATTGTACCGAAAGATCGATCCATTTGGAGTAACACCATGCGCGCGTTCCAACTCAGATTTGATCACATGCGCTACAATATCAATCGTGGATTCTGCCCTGCCCTCACTTTATACCCAAAGTTACGGACCAGCATTTAAGAAAGTCCAACGTTTATTCGTCAAAACGTTCTCCCCACAGTCAAGCTCTTTCCATTGCAGTTCCAGCTACATAATCTTGGCCCTTGAGCCACCATGCCTTAGGAGGTTTGAGCTAGATCTAACATTCCCTCACTGTCAGTTGTACCGAAATGCTTTCATGGCCGACGCAAGACCAAATGTGAGATCGCATAATACTTATAAATCCGGTGAATCAAGCAGTCTCATAGTTTGCCATGCAGTGGATACAAACATGCTCTATCAGTTATTAGTTTCCTTCTGCTCTAGGAATCGCACATCTCAGCCCAATGACCTTAAATGTGACGTCCGTTATGGAGCTGTCCAAAAACCAAGGTATGCTAGGCCAGTAATTGCACGGCGCTACCATACCCAGTTCGATAGCGCACCCGCAACTACTTGCTTCCTTCTGTTGGCCCTCTCGTCCCGTCCACTCGTTTCCTTAAGCGCAAATACAGACAGTCCCCCCAAGTAACTTCAGCTGCCTCCATGACATGTTCATCTTAACCTGCTGAACCTTTCGTTCAAATTTAACTATCTCAGTATGCCTGTTCTTCCCGCAAAATTCAACAAATTTCTATGGAGTTTGTGTTCCGGCTCGTGATTCGCCACCATCTCACTCCTCCAAGGAACTCTAATGCAGGACCCCACAACAGCGACAACGGTGAATCCCTACAGGTTCGCTAAACATCACGTTTTTGAGATTCCTGTTACCATTTATCCACTTTGCCCATCCCTCCTTTTCATCATCCCCACTTACGCCCTCTGTGACCTTGATGAACAGCTCAACATTCCGAGGCCACGAGGCCTCGGCGGTGGTTTTGCGTTTTGGTTTTGCTTGGCGGCTGGATAATGCCAACTCTGCTACTACACCAGATCTGATATTCTGGTTTCTCAGTTCTCACCATTACGCATTTTTTGTCCTGTCAGGCAGGGAGCTTCTTGTTTTACCCTCCCTCGCTTTGTTTCTTGCCCGCCAATTTCAAATCCTAACGATCCGAACTTGCTCAATATTTCTCTAAAAACGCGTGGTATCTGTGCTTTCCTGCCCGTTGCAGGTTTAGTGGTGACCACACCTCCATCGGATAACGCCCAACCCCTATGACGGAGTCCCTTTTCCTAACCCCCCTGTGCCCACAGTCCCCGCAGGTCATGCTTTTATTCTGACCGTAACATTATTGTCATGCCTGACGGTATGCGACCGGCAGGTTAAGGATAAACATTATTAGTGTTATCTGTAGCTGTGTTCCTAAGTAGCTGCGAAGCAGCACACACCGTCATGTCCTTTTCGCGGTCCTTGAATAAATTACCTACGTGTGAAATCGCTACAGACTTAATCAGTTTGAAAATGTTTGGGACCGATTGGGAAGTACCGTTTCAGAGAGGCGTGGTAAACTTCTTTTGAGGATGCCCTGTAGTCCACTAGTTCCCCTACCTTCAAATGCGCGCAAACTCTTCACCCAGCCCCAGCCGCCTCCGCGATGTGTTCATGCTGAACATTCCGTTTCGATGTAAACATCTCGCTGACTTTCATTCTATGCTCCTCACAAAGTCTGTATTTCTCCGTGCAGTTCGCGCTCCCTCCTGCTCGTTAGCACCAACTCCCTCTCCCAATGAAATTTCACAGCCGATCTCACACCAACACCAACACCAGAGGGTATCTACAGTTGAAATGTAAACCACACCTCTAAGATTTTCGCTACTATTCATCCGTTGTGTTGATTTCGCTATTATACTATATCCACTTACGCTTTTGTGACCATGACCATAGGCTCAGCAGTCCAACGCCAAATAGGCCCCATCGGTGGTCTTAGACTTTAGTTCGAATTGACCAGCCAGATTGCGCAACTCCTGTTGACGCACCGGACATGTTCTTCCGGCTCCAATTTTTCTATTTGCGGTTTCTTCTCAACCCTTTTTACATTCTCTCTCGTTTTGTTTTTTTGCTAGCCACCATATCCTAACGATCTGGCCTTGCCTCAGCTTGATATGTTCCCCCAAAAGTAAGATGAACCGGTAAATGTGTTTCCTTTTGCATACCGGTTTTTGCATGACTGAGTCTGTATAAAATATTGCCCACTGTTTAAGACCCAGCGCACATCTATCATTCTAGTCGTGCCTTTCTCTGATTGTAATCGTGTGAGCATGCCTGACAGTATGCCACACCCCAATTGGGAATAAACCGTGTTGTTTTCACAATAAATCTCTTGTGTTTCCTGCCAATTAGTGACGATCAATGTTACTTGCCTTTGGTAGGCAATGCTTAGAATCGGAGGGGATCGCGTATCGCGTGCCGTTCGACGCGTTCGGCTATCAACTAAGAAGACTGCTTTAGACGTTTCCATCGGACGAAACCGTCGCTGGTTCAAGTATGCACGCAGCAGGCCTAAACTGAGTTTCTTGAATAGTTTCACTTATGTTGCGATTGTCTCGCGATGCTACTTTTGTCTGCAAGGCGTGCGCTTCAAATATGTTGGAAAGGAAACCTTTGTGTTGAAGAACAACTTACCAGGAAGGAACACAAATTTGTTGTGAGCGGTCGAGAGCAAAAATTGCAAGGTGCATCGCGGCATTTAAATTGCATTTTTTATCATTAGTCAGGTTGTCCGATGGACGCTGTTTGATTAGCTGTTGTCCGATCATCGTACGCCCGAACGATCATCATCGTGAGCAGTTGTAGATAGACCACCTGCCTGGAAATATCACAAACGAGAGGTTCAGCTGGATTCCAGGTGTGCCTCTAGAAAAGCATTTTGCTACCTGTCACATGGCGTTTTCGGCCAGGATGCACGTAGATCTCCCTACTGCGGACTTGATGTCAGCAAGGTCCGGGCATTCTAAGATACTTTTCAGGATTCTGACCTTCCTGAAAGGCAGGAAAAAACATCAGGAAAATATATGGTATGAAGGACAAAAGCGGCTGGAGAACGAAACAAATCACTTGCCTACGACCTTTTTTCAGCCAAAAATCTGATCCGGGATATAGTTAAATCCCTGAAATGAGGCTCGATTACCAGATCAATATCCGGTCTAACTCAGTGTCAATGTTAGGTCAGCATAAATGAGGCGTGTTAAAAAATTGGGTGACAGCTGAGATATTATCTAAACCCGCGAATTTTAAGAGGATGTTAAACAACTCATAAAGAATGAAGAATAAAAAGGGATGCCACCCCACGAACTTGATTTTGGCTAAATGTAAACCGGCCCACGGGGCCTTAAGTTTGTGGAGAATCTCTGATCAAATTCTTTGTGGCAAGACATTCCGTGAAACTACGGAGACTGAGCGAACGTATAAACGCAGATAGTCTACAGTACCCTGAAGCGGGTTGTTATCTGGAGGCTGGGTATAAATATCGTATGCTAAGAAGCTGTTCTTAGCTAGGATGGTAGGTAATTTCATTTCAGTGAACGGGTGGTTACTTTTGGGGGTAAACGTTCAATAAAAAGTGTGCAGTGAGTCATGTATGATAAGGCTGTAAATTGTCCGGAGCAGGACACTGGACAGACGAGTTTTGACAGGCACACACCCCAGGGGATAGAGCCGACGGGTTTGAACTGCAACAGAAAACAATGGCCTGCTTTTGAAGTCTTAAATTAGCTTAGCTAACGGCCAGAAACACGGATGAGCTGACACTGTGGTACATAGTGCCAAGTAAGTGGTTAGATTTAGTTTCGGGTATTTGCGATGCACAAACTCGCTTCGATTCACAAGCTTCCTTTCTTTTTCCGTCTACATAACGTGTCGTGAAAGCCAACTTTAGAACAATCACTGCCTCGTTGAGCTTCCGTAGCGTGCACAGTACAGCGGCGAGTATCCACCGTTTTAGGATAACAACCAGTACGCAATGGTTACAGTTTCATCTACTGCAACTTTGCTGCAGTGCAGGATATGAAGGGAACAGTACTCGGATGGGCGCTGGATTATGTTCCTCGAAAACGCGTAGTTGGGCTCCGGGAAACAGGGAGGTTCGAGAAATAATCAGGGTGAGAACCTGTAGCTATCTAAGAATTTCTCAAGGCAAGTTATAGAAATTGTACGAGGAAGATTGTGTGCTATGCAGAAAATGCTGGTAACCTGGTCATTTGTAGAACCCGAATGAGAGGAGAAAGCCGGGAAAACGAATGATCGAGGTCTAACGCCGTGAGTTGACCGTACTTGTTTTTGTGGATGTTTGATGGAAACAGGTCACTAACTTGCAGTTGGTGGGAGGACATGGTCCACTGAGGGGCACATTCTCGGCCCTGGAATGTGCTTAAGCAGCTTGTAAGTATAGTTACTAGAACGGTTAAGTGGCGTGCATTCATTCAATTTTAGAGTACGTTAGAAAAAACTGAGGATACCAGTCGGCGTTCCGGTGAGCAAAGATATATGGATAGACGACTAAAGAGGTGTTTCAAGCCACATGCTGTGCCGAAAGATGAATAATTGCTTTTTGGAGGCGCATTATGCTTCAGCATTTGGTGGTTCAGAACATTCAGGGAAAATATTTAGAAAATGTGCGAATTGCGTCTTATTGCATTGCCCGTGATTCTGTTGCACAATGTGCGCCAAAATAAAAATTTTTGAGATGAGCGGTGGATTCTTAGAATAAGTTGTGTCCAAGACGATCCGCTGCTTGTCGTTATTACATTTGGCCTGCAGGTTCGTTAGATATCTTACTTTTATTTTAACTATTGCATGGGCGACTGGGCGAAATTATCGAGAAACACGAGAACCAGGATAAAACGGTTTTATCCTATGGATTGAATTTCCCAATATAAAGGCCACTCTCACAAATAGGCACAAGATGTACCAGAAATTAAAGCCTACGAATGGTGGATGTCCGCATACATTTGTGCCTAACATCATAATGACACCTATGCTGGACTTACCACACAACTACACCAGTTCATTACTTTCGTGGGCGCTACCAAATCTGCAACGTGGTAACAAAACAGCAGCGATATTTTTAATCTTGGCAGCAGCCGAATAGCTTAATTACTCACGGGGAAGCCAGGCCTGCAACATAGGTTGATCAACTCAAACAGGTATGCAAAAATCAGCGGTTGTTTGAACCGCTTTGAGGAACCGAGGCTGGATATAGGTAAGTCCAGGTGCGATGAAAACAAAAGATGACAGCTAACATGAGGGCCTCAGTAAAAGCGCCAACGCCAAATTTTTATGTCAGACCTTGGCGGGCCACCGTGTTGTGCCTGCCTTGGGGTGGTTGAGTGGAGTCAGAACATGTTTTATGGTTTTGATTTATTTGGGTTGTTGTATCTGGAGATGCTGGGGCGGTTGGAATACACGGCAGTCCTTATTAAGCTGTACACCAACCAAAACAAAAAACACCTCGTAGAAAGGCCGGCCTAAGCGGCACAACGCTGGGCGGTGTAATTCAAATATACTGGCTGGTATACAACGGCAGGGAAAGAAAAGAGAGCATGCCACATTCAAATGTGTTTCGGACTCAGCGCACAGAAGTATTCAGAATGCGGTATAATATAATATAGCGTGAAAGTGGAATTACAAGTGGAAAAGTCCCTCACGGGCTGAACGTGCAAGCAAATTGTGGTCTCGAGGACATGCCCTGAAAAGGCACCAACCCAGAAGGTGGCCCAGGTTATTAGGAGCAGTAGGCAAGCCTAAAAGCTGACTGAGTGTCGCAGGTTATACCGGTGACGGGAAAATGTATCAGACCATGCCCCTTCCATAAGAACATTTCGGTGTAACAGACGGTACAGAAACTCTAAGTCAAACCTAAGCGCCTGAACCACAAACGATCATAGCCAATATTATACAACCCCGAATCTCTTCGGTGAATAGCGTGCAAACTGCAATGTAACTGAAAGGACTGAATCACTGATTAAAAACGCTATGGTTACGTCGATTAGATGAAAGAATCGTAATAGTTGCATGGACATCACGCATACGCAGTCGACCCGGAAGTAAAATTGGCGGACACAGGCGTACCCCGGGGTGAAAAGCTCTGGTGGAAAAAACGACCGATTTTCTACCGAATTTCATAGCACCAGAAGGACAGCAATCGTGGTAGGACGTCATGTGAGAACAAATGGAAGAGAAACGTGGGGCAGAATGGTCTCTACTTCAAGTCAAGCATACTTGGAAGTACGATGTTTTTAGCAAGAAGCGATGTGCGGGCTATTTTTATATCCCCCAAGTAAAACAAATAGCCAGCCATCGCCGAAGACGTGGTTGACAATTGGGAGGCATACTGTTGGTTCTAGCAGACTCTATCGTATGCCCCCACCAGTGATTGATGGTGAAGCTACTCTTGTGTGATTTGTGTAAATTGGGTCCTATCCAGTATATAAAAGGTTAATGGGGTCCACTGACGTCAACTTACCCAACTTTGTGAACTGGATCGCCTAAGGGTACTGGCCCCAAGCATATCCAGTACTGCAGATAATACAAAAGGGTATCAGACCTCACAGGCTGCTTTGCTGCTGTCGCAGAATTAGATTTGGCGAGCATTGATGGACTCCTGAACTCATACTCAGTATGCTGGTAATCTTTGGCACTTGTAATTTAGAGGATCTTGGTTACCCTAGGTTCATCAAGCCTTCTTGAGGTAATCGTCAGGATAGGGCACCGCGGGTAGGCGCAGTCATAAGCAGCCACAATAGAGTAAAGGTGGATTATAGATTGCTTGTATCCGAAAGAAATGATTCCAAAATTAAGGAAGGGGGTGAAAAGTGTCGGTCTTGACCCGGGTCATCTTGGCCACCATTCTTGGAAACAGAAAGAAAGCCC
>NW_008751756.1:894276-895932 GCF_000715545.1 Opisthorchis viverrini
GAGGCTTGGGGGGGGGTAAGGGGTGAGTGGTGAAGCTGATTGCTGGCAGCCGCAGAATGTTCTGTATGGTTTTTTTGATCAAGCTGAATAAGTGAGACTACTGAAAGGACATATAATCCAGTGACGTGAGAGCCGAGGTGATGGGCCATGGCAGCGAACTCGATGAGTGGACCGCGGCAAGTTGCATTCGGGAATGTTGTCGAATAATTTTTGTAAGTAAAACGGATTAGGAATAAGAAGACAAATAATTCCTATGGAGAGGTGAGCCCACAAAGCCTCTAAGAGGTGAAATGTAGAAATTACGACCATTTCGGCGCTTCGTGATGAAAAGCCACGATAAAGGATTACGAGGTTTAATATAGTCACTGCTGGTTTGACGAACCATGGCCACACATTATTGAGGACTATATTTTATGAGGTGGGCTGAAATGCGTTATAGAGCACGACGTTTAGAGCGGCCAAATAGTCCTGGTAGATATGTTGTGGTACGCTGGTAGCCCGGGTGCGCTGCTTGGTTGTTGGACTGTTCGCCGAGCTCGGCAGCTGGATTGCGAAATTTCATCAAAAAGAGAGGTGACATCGTCGGCGCATGGTTGGGTGGGTAAATTCCTCCTCTTCTTCGTAGGATTATATAGCGTCCAAACGGCATCTGGTAGTTCTGGAAGCGGTCTTCGCGTAGTCTGGTTGTTCTTCCGTGACTGACGTGGTCTCGATCTCCTGGGCTTGGTTGGTTCTTTGGGTGCATTCAATTTGGTCTTATTTTTGACGACCACTGATGGAATTCCGTAGTCTACAAGACAAACGCACAATTAGGAGAGGAAATACGTTAAGGACCTAGAGACAATCGACTGTCTGAAGTCACTGTGCTTCAGCTCAGCCACGGATTCACGGATTCACGGATTGATACACAGGATCGAGGCTTTTGCCCAAGTTTCCCGGGTCGGTTTTGTTCTTGTCGGTCAGTGGCTTTCGTTCACCTGAAAGGCACAAGTGAAAAAAGGGTGTGGCACTGCTCTTTATGTTCTCAGCGCGGGGTAGTATGCTTGCCAGCGCGGGGATTTGCATAAATAATTGTCTAACAGTGCTCTAACCTGGGTTCTAGAAGGAGCGTGGAGCAAGCTCGTTCCACGCAGCTACTACCCGAAATGGAAAAAATGTTGTCTAACGAATGTGTGTGCCCTGAGCTTGAAACTTTTCTTACTATGCCCCCGCCGGGTGTTTGCTGGGTCAACGGTAAAAAAACCCGCTTGCCATGCTTTGTTCAAACAGGGCATAAGTCAGAATTAGCTTCCCTCGGAGGTGACGTTATTCCAGGGGAAAGAGATCAAGCATCGCGAGACGCGTTTTGCAGTCCACGGATTTGAGTTAGGCGACCATTCTCGTAGCGGCCCGCTGGACACGCCCAATGCGAGTTACGTCTTTCGTGCGTCCTGAGTAGGCAATTTGGTTGGCGTACTCCAGGAGCGGTCTGACGTAGGCACCATAGAGTATTTGGAAGTCCGTGTGAGTAATACGGGAGAAGGTACGTCGGATCATCCGTAAAACGGCGAATGCCTTTTGGGCCGATTTCTCATGGTGTAGTGCGAAGGACAAGTTTGAGGAGACCCAGATGCCTAAATCGTTTTTGGCATCTATCCTCATGATGTTTTCTGGTCC
>NW_008751756.1:901993-903181 GCF_000715545.1 Opisthorchis viverrini
TCCCCCGCTTTGTTCCTACTGAAGGTCTGCTTATCCCTCAGTAAGTGATGTCAATATTTGTTGCCCGTCTGTCATTGCCTTCAAGTTCACCTCGATTGTACCTATTTTTTGAGCGCCCACTTCGACGTAAAAGCGAGCTGACCGGGTATCGAATCCGAATCCTCCGGACGGCAGGCGAACGCGCAACCGACCACACCGACCTGACGCCAGGGCTGCTGATTATTTTGTATTAGCCATGTATCGCGCCTGCCAGATAACCCTTACTGGACTTTGTTTTAAACGGACGAAACCGCGCCATCTGACCTGTCGCGCGACACGAGTGGCTGCGTCGACGCCGACCGAAAGACTGTCCCTCACATCCCGAACGTACCGACTCCTGCGCCGTTACGGCCAATTCACACTGTCAGACTGCCCCTATATGTATGTTCGTACATCGTTTGGTACTTACTTGCTGTTGTCCCTACAGAAATCCGTGCTGCGTCAGCGACCACTTCCCGCTCCTGCTGATTGCGTGAGTGTTGATTGTACGTTTGCTTAATTCATGATGCTTACTAATCCGTTTGTCTGTAGAACCAGCTCCTGTCAGTCCTCAATATATCATCTGCTGCCCCACATCCGTCTGCTCCTATTGAATACAGGCTGCGAAATGCGTATAATCCAATAGTCGCAATCGTCCTGTGAGATCCATAACCGTCCGGACCATACAAAGTCAATCATCAATGTCGCAGTTAGTCAACAATTACCGCCGTTAATCAACATTATCGCAGTTAATCAACAGTCGCAGAGTTAAGCAATATTGCACAGTTAATCATTAACGCAACTCAACTGACGTTTTGCCATATCTCAGTGACATTCCGCCAACCCTCCTCCACTCGATTACTTCCCACCGTCGCCCAGGCGAGAGCTCCCTATCGATCTGAAAGACAGAACTGCATGTCTGGAAATGGAGATAACCAAAGTCCGTCGTGAAATGGCTAACCTTTAGTGATCTGCTACCGCTACAGACAGAAGACTCCAAGACTTTGTCAGACCTCCATCTTATCTAGTTGACCAGGAGGGGGCCATCACCCCCAACTATCATATGACGCCTCCAAGCAATCCACAGATGACGTCCACATTGTATCCACATCTTCCGGAACTGCTCAACCTCCGTATGGGTATGCCTCAGAGAAAGGTTCCAAAGTTCGA
>NW_008751756.1:904476-917910 GCF_000715545.1 Opisthorchis viverrini
TTTGATATGTGTACGGCGCACGTATTCAGGGGATGCAGAATGGTTCGGAACAGTGTGGACCTGAGGCTTTAGTTTGGCTGAGGTTATTTAAATCCAGCCAAAGCAAAGCACCAGACATTAAATAGAGCTGACAGAGTTACCAGGGATGGGGAGGTTATTTAAATCCAGCCAAAGCAAAGCACCAGACATTAAATAGAGCTGACAGAGTTACTCAGGGATGGGACCAGGCTTGAAGAACTAGGAATAATTGGGCTGGGTACAAAAGCTGAAGGTCGGAGGAGGGATATGCAACCAGGTCAGTGGAGATAGGCATGAGTGAGATAGAGTGGCATAGATAAGATAAGAACACTTGGGAGGGTAGTTGTCGCAACTGCGGACTAATGCTAAAGGTTCCAGGTTGGTAAGTATAAGTTCTAGAATAACAGGACAGGACAGTCAAGGTGAGTGCGCCGATTAGAAAGGCTTAGGGCCTATTTCAAAAAAGTATCTAGTGTAAGCTGAGGCGCGAAAAGGCGCTCAGCTCCCTCGATAGAAAGGTAAGAATCGATGGCCTTTCGAAAGCCAACGTGAGATGAAATAGTACGGATATGGGAGGGGAGCTTGTTCCATAGTTTAGAATAAAGGCAAAGGAAAACGTTTTGTCTAAAGACAGTTCGACACGTCGACAGTGAGAGTAAACATCCTGAATTACGGATATTATAGGGAGTACGGGAGTACGGGAATGCTCAAGCTGGCCGGCACAATGAAGGCTTGCTTGTTGGTACTCTCCCAACTGAACTACTCCTCGGAGCTGAATTCTAGAACAACCATAGGCGCTATTATCAGCCGCCTTCCGACTGCTATCCAGGCACAGTGGTTCGACCAGGCCTCGGAAATCCTCATGAAGAACCGAGAGCCCAGTTTTCCATCCAGGCACAATTATGTTCTCGACAGAGTAGATGCGTTATCAGTTAGAGAGTCTTATTTGCCGAGTGGTTCCCAGCCGAGCACCAGCAGGTCAGAACGCCCCGGAGCTTCGTGACGGCACCATCGCCAAGACTATCCACACTTGTGACGACGTCCGCGGCTAATAATCCGGCGTCCGCTGCTAATATGCCTGGAAATGGAGAACATAGCCCGACGATGTTCCGTCCGTGCGTGCACTGTGGTAAAATTCACTACCTCGATCAATGCTCGCAATTCCTTCGCTTGGACGTTGATTCCCGTGCAACGTTCATCCGCTCAGCTGCACTTTGCGAGCTTTGCCTTAAGCCAAGACATAACGCGAAACAGTGCCGCTCGAGGCGATGTTGCGGACTTAATGGCTGCGAAGATCTACACCACCCATTGCTCCATCCGCCCACTCAACCTTCAACTAAGTCAGTGGGGCCAACATGCCAGGAAGAATGCCGTCCATACCTCCGTCAACTGTGCCAGCGGATCGTTTAATCGGACAGCCGTGGCGCTTGGCGTACTGTCTGTAACTCTTCACGGTCTCCGTGGGGTTTATAGAATCAATGCATTTCTTGACAGTGGTTCAGACTGTACAATACTGAAAGAGGATGTCTCCTTAAATCTTGGTCTATCGGGATTGCCCGCAAAAATAAGCGTTGCCACCTTAACGGTCAGAATGAAGTACCGATCACTCGGGTCAGTTTTGATATAGATACATCGCCGCCGGCCAAGACGCCGCAATCTATTAAGGCATGGACTGTTCGACAGCTCCCGTCGATTACTCAAACCCTACCAACGAGAGGGCAGTGGTCTAAATGGAATCACTTGAAAGGAATCCCATTCGGGAATGCCGGAAGCCAACCAATATCCCTCTTGATTGGGATGGATGTACCGATGGCATATTGGGTGCTGGAAAGCCGAACCGGCAGGCCACACGAGCCTTACGCTAATCGAACACCACTCGGCTGGGTCATTTTGGGCCGGTAAAAGATACGAACGACAGGTTGGCTTGAATCAACCGGCTCAGCTGCCATGTGAAAGACCGCCTGGATTCAACGTTAGAAGCCACGACCGACATCGAGTTCAGAAACCCACCATCATACGAGCGCTCATCGTCACAGGCTGATGAACAGGCATTATCTGTTGTAGAGTCTTCGCTGAGAGCGACGGATAGACGTCATGAAATTGCTCTGGAAGGCGGATTGTCTGAGGTTACCGTGAAGTTATCTCGTTACTCGCCAAAGACTCAACCCCCTTGGGAAGAGATCCACCAGGAACGGACATCACGATCTCGATATGAAAGCCGTTAATGAATACCTGATCAAAGGATATGCCGAACACGTCAGTCACCATCTCGAGACTGAACGCACTGGACGAGTTCGGTACTTGCCACGTCATATGGTGGTCCACTCTCACGAGCCTAGTAAGGTGATAGATGTCCCCGATCCTGCATGTCAAGTCCAAGGGAACTCACTGAAGTCGCAGCTGCTCAATGATCCAGCCATCGCGAATAGTCCACTCCTGATCTCGCTTCGTTTCCGCCAGCATAGGCAGGTGGTTACGACAGGCATTGCGTCAATGTTTCGCCAAAGGTAGATACCCGAATCAGTCAGAGACGTGTTACGATTCTCATGGTGAAAGCACGGCCATATTGAACACCCCCTGAAGACGTACCATATGACTGTACATCCCTTTGGCGCAACTTCGTCTCCCTTCTGCTCCAGTTTTGCCCTGGGGCATACCACCAAGAGCCATGCTAGTACGTCGAGCCACGCCAAGTCATTAGCAGCCGAACAGGCATTTTATGTGGACGATTTGGCGCTTAGTACCACTTATTCGGAACGTCTTGCGACCACCGCCTTCAAGTTGAAGGTAGCCCAGGAAGCCCGCGGATTCCGGCTGACGGAATGGTCGACAAACGAACCTAACCTTTTGGCTGAAATCGCTGTCGAGGCTCGTGCAGATCGTGTAGATCTGCGACCGCCTTCGTGACGTCGGACACTTGAGGTTCAATGGGGCATACCGACTGACGAATTCCTGTTTCAAGTAGATATCCGGCTCGAAACTCCCACGAAACAAAGAATACTGTCACCTATAGCCTCTCCACACTACCACATGGGATTCATCTGCCCGGCTCTACTACCAAGGAGATACTTCACCCCAGTTATCATCAAACATTACCAAGAAAGCTATGACCACGTGGGCTTTAGACAAGTACCGGCAGCTGTGCATAACGGATGCTGGGTTTTGCGAGGGCGAAGCGCCGTCAGATGCGTATTTTCGTCCGGTTGTTGCTGCCGTCGATGGATGCGGCCACTGTGCTACCAACTGCTGCTCTTCCTACCATATGAACGAACCGATTGCACTCAAAAACCATTCGCATTCACCGCAGTGGAATGCTTGGAGCCTCTGTTAGTCAAACAAGGGCATGGCACCAATGTCTTCAGCACGAATACGACTGGGTGTTCTCCATACAGAAAGGAAGTCATCGTAGAGACAAAGAAGTTGATCAGTCTGCAGGTTCAACCCCCGCGCAAAACTATGGCTCGGGGAGTGTTGATTCCCCCTGTGAATCAACGGTGAACAAGGGTAGCTTTCCTTGTTTTCTGACTACTCATGAGTAACATGACTTACACCTGTTTATTATGACACCGTTTCGTTTTTTTGCTGCTCGTTTCCCCCCGCTTTCTTCCTACCTAAGGTCTGCTTACCCCTCAGTAAATGATGTCAATATTTGTTGCCCGTCTATCATTGCCTTCAAGTTCACCTCGATTGTACCTATTTTTTGAGCGCCCACTTCGACGTAAAAGCGAGCTGACCGGGTATCGAATCCGAATCCTCCGGACGGCAGGCGAACGCGCAACCGACCACACCGACCTGACGCCAGGGCTGCTGATTATTTTGTATTAGCCATGTATCGCGCCTGCCAGNTAATCGATATAGTCAGGAGGTGGTACCGTCTGTGGTAACTAAACAGAAACAGCGGGATTTAGGTCACGCGGGGTGGAAGGGCAGGAGAAGTGTTTAAGAGACAGGGAATGAGAGGGTAAAACAGGGGCACCGAGAGGTCGGGTGGATCTGTTCTGTAGAGCCTTCAGCATCGAATCGTAGGGGGCGGAGGGAACGGATAGCCAAATTGGGCAGACTGCAGATGGAATAAGAGATTTATGGTAAGAGCTGCAAGGTTAGGAGAGGGGACATGGTGCAGTGAGGAAGTTAGTGGTATAAGCAAACTCTCTGGGGGGGGGTGAGCTCCATTGGGAGTGAGCAGGAATCCTCCGCGTTGGCTGTAGTTGAAGGGGGGTTGGAGTAGGAAGTCGAGGTACAGCTAAAGGTCGTAGAGTTGGGGGTGCACGTGGCTTCGGATGGGGTGGAGGCTGTGGTGGAGTAGGTAGTTGCTGGAAAGGGATCCCAGGCATATAGTACGTAGGTTTCCAGAGGGGCGGAACTTGATAGGGTCTAGGATTACGTAACGGTAGTTGTGGCTTAGAGACCCTGCCAGGGAACTGGGTTGCACGGCTAGAGGGGCTACAGATGTGCTTATGAGGAATTACGGGTTTGGTCAGGTTTGTAGAAGGGCGAAGAGCAGAAGCTCGGGGAGTTGGTACAGGAGAAGGGGTTACGGTGCAAGGCTTGGACAGCTGGTGCTTGAGTCCGAGGAAGCGTTTTGGTGGGGAGACACGAAGTGTCATTAGGTCAGGAGGCGGTAGTTGTGGTTTAGAGACCTGCCAGGGAACTGGGTAGCACGGCTAGAGGGGCTACAGATGTGATTATGAGGAATCACGGCATGCAAATGTGCGGCAGAAATGTAGGAGGCCGAGCAAGCTACCCGAATGAATTACTCGGAGCTGAGAAGTGACATTCCTGCAAGTGATTTACTTTGTGTGTTGTCATGTGGCAAATCCCCAAAGCCAACCTCTGGAGATTCGGTGGGCAATACAGACCATTAAACAACAACTGACCTTGAAACTTACATTTCGCGCCTTCATTCATGTATAATAAAAATTAACCTTGTAATTCAGATGGTAAGCCATCCAGGTTTGTGAACAGCAGTGGAGTTAGAAGGGGGAGGCTGGGTTCGTCCCACGAAACAATGTTTTGGCCTGCGCATATGGTAATTCAAGCAGACGTTTCTGCCACCTAAGTACTGGATCCGTATTTGGACGGAAAAAATAATACAGGATCCGTTTGGCTAAAATAGATTCCTTCTGAAAATTCCCTTGATGAAAATCATGCTGGTGACAAATGTGAGGCTATTAGATGATTATCTGCTGACCTTCCGTTTTTATATTTCAGGAATACGAAAAGACTCCTTTAGTTCAAGGCATTTTAAGCCGCTCTTAGAATGAGGCGCTGGTCGAGAACAAAACTGTTAAAATTTGGTGATCAGATAGAAGCTGCCTCTCAAAACCTCCTATATTCCTTATTATATCTCGCGGCTAATCGTCCAAAAATTAATCGGTCCGTTTCCATGGGGGATTCAGTGTTTATGCTCAAACCTGTTGTTGGACGGACAGATAAATCTGCAGAGCACCCTGCAAGCCTGTCGCGGGGCGCCTGGACGCCTCCGAATGAGCCAATAAATCTGTATGCTAGTACACAAATAATTTCCAGGTTTGAGTTATCGTTCAGAACAGTGGCATTTTTACATTTGGACGCGGACACTGCAAGAATCCGTGACTGGTGATGACATGAACTTAATTTCGTCCCTGCGAGCCACGTCAGTGCTTTTGATTTAGAAGGGTTCTCCCGCAACAGACCTAGAGGTCTGACTCCAACTTGGGGCTTACCAACATAATGACGTTTTGATCAGGAAGCAAATCGAAGAAACAGCGACAAAAATTCATGGTCCTCGTCTGCCATCATCAATTGGGATAATGACTATCATTTCAAGCAAAGCGTTAAGGTCTAGCACATCAGACCGGACTCATTTGATATCTTCAACATAAGGTGAACACCTGCTTTATCACTATCTGATTGGCCAAAGGAATGCGCCTGCGTTATTTTCACTTCATGGAAGTCATTTTGGAACATATACGCAAGCCACTTACCGGCCACAAAATATCCAGACACTTAGATTTTAGGATTGCGTGTTTAGATTCACCATGTGCGTCAATTTTCACAACCAATTGGATCCAGAAACCATCGTCTTCTGTCTGGTTCACTGTTGACTTCCTGAAATTTGTAGTTGTTGGCCATCCCCGGAAGGTTGTTTGTTTTCAATTGCCTTATCGGAAACGGACCTTGCCGCTAGTAGCCTATGTTATACACCTACGGAAGTTAGCTTTAGGCATCTTGGAAGTTTTCTCATATTTTGAAGCATTCTGAGAGATCTAGTGCAGTTTTTCCGGGCCGTAGCTAGTACTTAAGTGCTCGTACTCTTGGATGCCTCAACATTTCTACCATAGCGTCGGCAGCATGACGTTGAATTAATCGGACTATCAAAATCCTGGTTGAAGCCACTTGAGTTAGAGGCTGGCTATCTGACTGTGATCTGTAGACACAAAAACAATGCTTGTGAGGACGGACATTCTTCCCATGTAGAGTGTTAACTCAGCCACCCTTGTCTATCCCTCCAGCGTAAAACCGGGCGGCCCTACCGCTAGCTTACAGGGTTTGTTAAGTGATGCATTACCTGAAGGCTGACGAGCCTTTCCCACGTCAAAAAAGTGACTTCTTGTCGGCACGGTAGAATCTTTACTTCACCATTTTTGAGGCTTGCCAGCCTGGTATTCTTGAGAAAAACATGAGATAGCAGTAACCAAGCAGGAAAACATTGATAAGGCATGTTTTACCTTTTATTATACGGAAACCTGCCTCAGTATTGAACAGCTGTTCTCCATGCTTCAAGTGATAACGATTTGGGAAAAATAAATTCCAGTTTTGTCGTTTCACCAACTAGAAATAAACGGTGGATCTAATAAACTTCAGAAGTTAACTGTCGGCTAAATCCACCCAGAACATTAGGGCTGACGGCGCTACCGTTGGAGTCTAAGAGGCCACTCTCAGTCAACTGAAGAAGGCCGAAGTGAAGTTACCTTCGCCTAAACACCCGTCCTCTTGTTCAATCACCTGTGCAAATTTCACATTAAAAACACACACACAGGTCGGAACGGCAAATAATGAACAAATTTTTGCTTAGGAAATATCGTTTACTTGTTCAGCAGCGCTGAGTGGATAGTCCTTGGCTCTGATAGACCTCCTGAAGACCAATGGGAGATAAAGCACTTGATGAGATATCACCAGAAATTAAACGTCGGTCAGGAAAGCGGTAGCGACGAGCTCAAATTTGAGACATCGCTTGGATGAGCATATCGGAAATTCCACCTGGATAACCGAACACTTGTTACAGACAGCAGCAGCGGTGTATCTTTTACCAACGGTGAGAGTAAAGATACGAACCTGGGTTGAAGCACCGCAACTACAAACATACACGTCAGAAACGGTATGTAAGGAACTTAAAGATACGGACGGCCCATGTGCGGCATAATATTGCTAAGATTGTAAAAATTATGGCATGGTTCGTCTACATTAGTTTTACTGAGGCCATAAAGTGTAGGAAGAGCTACCAATGCATACTTCGCTCACGCTGCACCACCTTCGTCAGCGATTGATACCATCTTGCGTACAAAGCAGTTCGTTTAACTCTCCGCCTAATTAACTTACTGTTCATAAGGAGTATATATCTACCACAAAAACACCTTAACCACCTTTACTCCCTCATGTTTTTTGTAAAATGCTGAATCCTTTGTAAGAAACGAGGTGAATTCCTGAGTTACAGGTATAGTAGTCCAGGGTTTATTATTTTAGAAAACCAACTCCCCCTGATGACGTATGGTCAGTGCGAATTTTGCATTGATTCTTTTAACTTTACTGTGACGGACGCCTCAAGTTTGGAGTCTTCCAGTGAAGCATTTCTGCAGTATAATTTACTGCTTTGGGTGAATCTGAGAAGGTCCTATATGTTGGGGTACAAGTTTTTTTCTCGGATTGCCAGAAAACATCCTCAGTGGTGAATTATGTTTTGCGTGTGCGCCCTATTGTCGTAGCCGACAGGAGCCTAAAAACTTTACAGGACCGTCTTCCTGGAGGGCTCAGGCAATCATAATGGAAGAACTCTAAACACTGATGGAAAGACGTAATTATAGCTGTCGGCAGCGTGTGAACGATGCAAGTGGGCGATTAGCCTCCTCCGGTGCGAATCATCAAACGCTGTTCGCGTTGGATAAAAATATGAAACGTGTTTATTCCCAGCCGTCAGGCATAGTCTTACTTGTACCATCAGAATAAGGCATGACTGATGAGATTGTTGGGCACTGTGGATTACGCGCCAACGGGGGAGTTGTGCAGATTATGGGCGATAACCAACACAGATGCGGTCACGTTTAAGCTGCCGCGATCAAAATATGCTAACCACTGAGGGAGAAAGACACAGTTACTTAGCTTTTCCCACATTTTGTGGGAACGTATGACGCTTAGGCATCCGACTATTAACCGGCACATGCTCGTGCTCCCAAAACCTTTGTGGATGGAGTAAATATAGCATTGCGCCGTCAGTATGCCCAAATAAAAAACCAGCATAATCCACATGGTTTTGGTTGAAATTCGTTTCAACCATCCCCCTTCCTTACGTTTTGGCGGGCATTCATTTGTGAAGTGGCAGCGCCATGGTTTCAGATATGGCCTCAGATAAGCTTGCTGAGAAATTGGTTGCCGTCCGGTTTTCATTCTTTATGACATTCGAGTAGGCGTTACACGAATACATGAAAAATCAATATATGGTATTCTGCATGCAATGTGCAATCAAAGCACCAACGCTGTTTTGCGTTATGGATGAGTACCATACAGATGCAGCAATCGCTAAGTGAAACCGACGGAAATTTGAGGAGTAACAGAAGGCTAGTAAGTCAAACGCATCTGCTAATGGCAGACGGCACACGAAGCACCTGGCGTCACTTTTGTCTAGGGAGACACGGGATACAAAATACAAGCTCTATAGCTTTCTAATCACAAATGACATTGGTACCAGGCGTCCAATTATGCATGCCCTCGTGAGAATCAACTAGTTTGCTTCCAAGCCTAAACTGTTTAAGTTCATTAGGGAAATGGTGGATGAACAACAATCTTTGAAGACTTTTGTCATGGACAAAATGGTGGTAAAACTCGATCAGCAAGAGTAGTATTTTGCTGCCACGTAATGTTCTACTACGTCCATATTCGCAAAGCTATCAAAAAACACCATGAAGCACATAGTATCCATGTGTTATTGACCATAGACACTCCACAAACAGCCGACATACATTTAACCGTATGGCTCGTACCGTGGGCTGTTTTCCTTATCATATTACTAGCACACAGATTCCCAAAAGCTCTACAACTATTGCGCCGCATGGTCCCATACCTTGTCTCCCTCTTCACGGCTTACTGATTTTACATCGCCCGCAAATTGACTGTGTACGTACAATCATGGATGATCAATTTTGGCATCGTGATCAACAGCCGTCCGAAGAACATAAACAGTCGCCCGAAGAAGCGGGTGAACCACTCATGCACACCGGAGTATGCCATGCTGAAGGTGTCCTTGTACACCGGGTTGCCAATGCATGCGTCATACCGCCGCTAACGAAAAGAAATCTTAGATGGTGACCACCACGTTCTGAACGTTTTTGGTCGAATAAATTCGTATGTGCGTTCCCTCATTTTGAGGCAATTGGGACAGCGACCGCCAAGGCTGCACCACCACCATGTTGGAGTTAAAATGGTCAGGTCAATCTACGTTAACTAACTTATAAGTCCTGATGCAAACCCCTGATTTCTCCCAGGCAGGTGATATCTGTGCCGATAAATGTATGTGCCCTTTCCACCGTGCGACGTGGCTCCTCTGCATTTATCTGTTCTCTGCACTCAGTAGCGCGTCGGTTCCAAGTTGTAAAAAACGTTATTCATGGCTTCTTCCTTAGGTTGCTACCCCATTCACCAAAGGTTGTCCTCTGGTTACAATCTACCAACACAAGGTTATCCAATTACACTTGTTCCCAAGCCATCGCCGCAAACTTTCAACAGCCTGCGTAAGAAACTTAACCGCGGGATGGGGTGAACACCGGAGGTTAGAATTCAGGAGGACCAGGGCTGTCATTAAGCAGTTTATCGTTCAAGGGCAAATTATGCTGCACAAAGGCTCGACGTCAGAGACTGGCGACCCACTGTTAGTGGTCAGGAATACTGCACCGCAACTCACGGCAACGTAAGGACACCGACTGGAGCTTTTGTGTGCTTTGCGACCGGCCGAATAGAGCACGCCACCAGAAAACTCAACCTGCATGCAGGGTCCTTATGATCTACAACCATACGTTCTTGAAAATAGCAGACGTTTTCCCGGCATTATGAGTGAGTCTATAGTAGCGGTTGCTCGATAGTGTTTTTCCGGGATCCGAAAACACACAATTTGATGTCCGTCTAATTGATTTGTAGATACAACGCCATATTTAGTTACAGGAGTAGAATTTCGTCATATTTCACGTCCGCGAGAGTACAACACATGGTGCAACGAGTTCCATAAATTATCACAGCCGGAGAACTGCCTGCATCTTCTGCCCATTTTAAGCGATTGAAGTCTCACCGTAAGTCACGATGTCTTATCACAGTTATACATGAATTATAAAACTCGGCTCATTGATGACCTTGCGCACCTACACAAATCGTTCACGCAGAGAATTTTCAAGGAAACGCATTTCAACAGACATTCTTCTTTATCAGGTGTTAATCTTAAAAACACTCTTTTCTCGAGGAATTGTTTTCACCCGAAGAACACCAAGCAGAGATTAAGAAAAATGAGGTCGTAAAATTTGAACACTGCAACAACGTAACGGGAGAAAGCAAAACTATGGCATCCTGCGAAGCACTAATGAGAGAACTGTAAATCGCGGAAAATGAAGGACCACAACAACAGATCTTGTAAAACGGCAATGCTGCCATGATCTGACCGGTCAATTTGCACTAGAATGCAATTTAATCTGGTCCGCTCAGGCCACGTGACTTTGGACGGTTGAGCTGATGGCCAGGAGCACAGTAAACGTAGGTGGGGATAATGAAGTGTGGGAATTCGCAATACGGGTGTATGGTAACTTGAATTTCATAATCGCGGCGTACAGTGAAACTGATGGGCCCACTGGCGTTATTTTTGAAGCGTCTTCGGATGTAAAATTCCCGGAAAGATGCCTTGTGCTAACTCACAGAACAAAACGCCAACTGTAAAAATGATCAAATTTGCGTGGATCACTATCTGAAGGAGCACCAGGTTATTTAGATCTGGACCGAAGATCTAGGTTGCTAAAATGAACTAGTCACAAATGTGACTAGGGAAGAGTAAGGAGCTTATTCATAGTTTTAAGCAAGCTAACAAGTGAGTGAGAAGGCGCATTCAAGAGCAGGGAGGGAATATTTTGTGGCGTGACATCCGACTGGGTATGAAAGCTCCGTGCAACCGCTGCGCTAACATGCTCCTATTTTTTGCCAGCCCTGTAACAGACGTCGCGTTTGGGATGATCGGACGAAGGATGTGCATTGCTGTAGGCAATGGGATTTCAGATTGGTCAGCGAGATCGATAGAGGTGGAACAAAACCGATGTGAGACTATGGGTAGTTTAGGTTTATTTGGAGATCCCCTCAGATATAAGGCATAGATCAGGCGGAGTGGAGGCTCACTATGTGGGGCATCGAAGATTAGGAAGAATGGGAAATGGGATGAAATAAGTAAAATCTGGTGAGCTTGGGGAACTGTCAGATGGGGTGGAGTACATCATCCGAAATGAGTAATAAAGTTTATTAGAGGTAGAGTGGTGGCAGCAGATTGCCAATGGGATGAGAGAGTGGTGGATTTAGGCTTGCTAACATGCTTGCCAACATAATGCTACCATAGTACAAGGGGCATATAGTTAACCAGTGTAAGTGTGCAGAGAAGTGGTCTGATAGGAGGCAGTAAACACTCAAGGAATAATATGGATGAATCGTATCTGCCATCTGTTAGATGAGTTGAACAATACCATAATTCAGGTGTTCAAGTGAATGTGAGGCAAAGGGCAACCAATGTACACAACACTGCTATCAGATTCAACCAACAAGCGGCACATAGCAACAAAAGGTTGCAGGTGCTGGCCTTGTATTCTAGTGGTGAATTATTAAGGGTTTACTCATGTTATTCATTCGTTTATCGTATGTGACGACTCGGGGAGCAGTAAAGAGGAATGTGTGTTATGTCTGACTAATGAAGTAGGCTTTAGTGCGGTGCAACGCTAACCAAGAAGACGATCTTCTCGGCTTTCCACGTTGATACAAGCCATAGGCGTCTCTGAGTGTCTTCAACTAATCCAATGTATACATGCTAAAAATTTTGACATGCGAAATTTTATTTTCCATCATCTGCAGTTTATAGCTTTGCCAGATAAATGACACCCGAGGCAAATCAAACACAGCAGATAAGAATGGACAATAACGGTGCATTTCTATTGATTTACTGAGGCCAAGCTCGGAACCATCGGTGACGGGCGATACACTCGTAATGCTGGAGGGCCAGCAGGTATATGAACGCATCAGAGTGAAATGAAACAAGGTGCACCCATCTACAGCACGCACCCGAACACCACGCGAGGCATTCATCCCTCGTGCATGCTACCAGATCTGCAAGTTGAAAGGCCACCAAGCATCCATAGTCGCGGCAAGTGCCATCAGGAGGCCCTCGAGATTTAAGATATTTTTCCGATCGAGGGAGAAGCCGCGCAGTAAAACGGCTCAGTCGATTCAAACAAGTAGGCAGTAAATAGCCGCTGTAGAGTGTAGGTCGCGGAGGGCGTAAATGAAATGGCAGCTGCGCTTCGGGCGATGTAAATTGGGTGGAAATGATCACAGCGTGTGTAGTATGGCTGAGCGGCGACGGATAGTTGGCGTGAGCTACCATGTCGAGCACGTACTCTCCACGGTGTAAGGTGTGCGTGCTCAGTGAGTTGTAAAGTTATGAAAAAATATCCTCCATTACGCTCATCAGAATTGCTATTATTTATGGGAGTATAATGTGCTCTAGCAGTAGGGACCATCGGCTTTGATTTGGTTTACGTTTTTTGGAGCCAGGCAAAGCAAGCGCCAGATAATAGACAGCGTCGACAGACTAGGGCGAAGACCTGGATAAAAATAGGAAAACATCGTCTGAGAGGAAAGTGAAGGCTGAATCACAGCACCCCCGGACTAAACAGGCTGTCATCGGGCAATCTTTGCTTGAAGCAAATAAAGGAGACAGTAGAATATAATAACCGGACCTTTTTTGTCCACGAACCGCATTACCAAAAAACTCAAGGGGGCATTGTCCACTATTCGTACACGAGATCCAGGATGGTCAGGTGTGAAGTTGGGCGGCAGCAGCTTCTCAAGTAGTACCTGCAAGAAATTATGCCAGCATCAGGACACGCGACGGTCTCAAGAACCCACTCCCGCTCCAGCACGCAACATCAA
>NW_008751756.1:922411-946830 GCF_000715545.1 Opisthorchis viverrini
ATTATTATTATTATTATTATCACCCACAGCTCCCACTTTCTGTTTGCTGACCCATTTTAAGCCTGGGATTCTGTGTTCGTTCTATCCAACTTTCAGTCTAAAATGGTCTTCTGATACTTTAGCTTTTGCTCGCGCCTTCTGTTCCGTTACATCTAGCCGGATTCCTTACCAGAAGCCTATCCCTTCAGAATGCTTGAGCATCCTATGTGCTGCCGCTCTCTGGAGTGTCTTTTTGCTTCCATGGAATTTTAAAAACCCCGATATTGCGTCCCCTTTGTCGAACTCCTTAACCGCCTCCGAAAGAGCTCCGTTATTAACGCTTTCCCCAGGGCATGAATGAATTGCCCATCCCGTATTTTCAACCTGTCTCATGTGAACAATTACAACATATTTGGCTCTTATCCCCATTTTTGTGCGCAGTTTAAATTAAACAGAATTCTCAAAAAGCGCCAAAGCTTTTCAGTATCTACTTGTTCCTTCGATGTTTTATTTCCTGATCTTGATGGTGTGAATTTTTCTGGATGCCTCTATTTTTCCTCTGTTTTCGGATGTTTCTCGTGTTAGCTATTCTCATTCAGTAATAGCCCCATACGACATTCTGCAGAAATACGTATGTTTTAAGTGTGTTCGCCAACCTCTTCAAGTGCAAATCTGTCACGCAATGGGCATACTGGTTGACTTTCAGCATTCTCTCCATATCTGCCTCAGTTGCACATGATTGCATTATTGATTCTGGGATTTTGTGCAATCTCACCTTGACTTTCCATAAAACGGCGATGTGCCTGTAGTTGTCTGTTCATACGGCACACCGAACACAGTCAGCTTGTTCGAGAATAAATAGCTCATTTGCAAAAGCTATGGACTACTAAGAAATGAAGTTTCCGCGAAGCTGCTGGGCTATAGCTAGTTTTCGTTATGCTTGAAAGCCCTTCACGCTTTACGAAACCAAAACCACCTTTGAAACAACGGGAGCCAAAGTCGTGGACTATCAGATAAACCTCTTCAGGGCTGTAGCTATGTGGGATTTACTACAAAAGAGGTCAGTCTTTACAGGTGAAATATAAGCCGCTTCAAAGGAAACAAGTTGTGTTGATACGCCGAGAACCTTCATTACTAGGAGAAAAGGTTAGAGGCATGGTGTCATGTGATAAAACCGTTGACAGCAATGCGTGGCTGTCTACGACAGGACGTAGCATACAGCATGGTCCGAGGAGCAAACGACTCCACCACAAACCTTCTAGTCCAAAGATGCATTCAAAATTAACTCTGGTAGGTGAGATGGCAAGGACCTGCAATGCACCGGTGGTTTAGGTACATTCAAATGGATGGGTTATGGAGAGACAGCTTGCACATTGCTAACAACCTATTCTGATAACCATGCAAACCGATCTCCCTGAAGTATTACTCATTCGAGCATTGCGTGCATATTACTTGACACCACGTTGCTGTATAGTGTAGGTATGTTTTGGCAGATTTATGAAACCCTCTATATTATGCGCATGTGACATGTGCCAGTGACTCTGGGGATAAATCGCTTCACAACGCGAGCCAATTAAGTGCGACACCTCTGGAGACGGTCATTGAAACGGCGCTTGTACCTCTCCACGTGCGTTTCAATATTTGATGTTATCCATGTTCAGCGCAGCAGCCACAATATGCATCACACTAGCCTCAGCAACTGGGAGCAGCTCTCCATGGGCTATTCCCCGGAGAACACTAGCCATATGATCCACAAAATCCCTAAGCTTCTTGAGAAGTGAGCTTCGTTAACGGGGTAGCTGCATGTACGCAGGACTGAATTTGATGGAGCTACACGCAAGTACATCAGATGCATCGTAAAGATACCCCAAAGATGTTACTAGAACAGGTCTCGGTCAGGCAGCCCTCATTAAAAGGTACAAGGGAGTCAGCGAAATGAGAACAGACGCCGGAAATTGAACCAAGGGCTATGTAATCAAGATATATGGAAGCCAACAGAAAGAACGATTGTAGACGCGTCCGTCACTATGCAAAGCCTCAGGCTTGGCTTCTGCTGTGCGGTGTTGAAGTGATACAAATAAGGGCAGCTGCTTAACTCGAAAGTCACGCGGGAAATGGCGAGATCATTTATCAAAACCGGGGCCGGCCTAAAACAAAAACTGCAAATTTTTCTCCATTCGCAGATGCTTAAAGTGTTACCACTTGTCCTATTGTAGGCATCCCATAAGATATCGGAATCCTTGTATTAAATATTTTCACCCGCTCTATAAACTATAGAATCGTCCTCTCCCAGTGGAAGAAATCTATAATCCACCCGCATTTTAAATCCGGATGTAGACAAACTCCTTCCAACTACAGGAGAATCCACCATACCTCCCTCCTACTGAGAACCCTTGAACGTCTCTTTAAAAGCCCCTAGGTTTCTCCTAGCTACAAACGCTATAGATGACCGACAGTACGGATTCATATCTCAAAGATCCGTAAATGGCTGCCAGCTTCACTTCTTTGAGACCGTCACAACAGCCTACGGCGCTGGACAATCCATCGTAACAGTCTATCTTGACATCCAAAAAGCCTTCGACCAGGTCCTCCACGCCACCCTGCTACACAAACTAAGTACCGTGGGCATCAATGAAAACTTATTTCAGTGATTTGCCTCCTACTTATCAGACAGGAGGCAAATAACGCAAATTGGGGACATACAATCATCTCCACTACCGATCACTGGCGGGGTTATCCAAGGAAGCGTGCTAGGCCCCATACTTTTTTTACTGTACATCAATGACATCTTCGCCGCCATATCCCATGGTAAGACTTTCCTCTTCGCGGACTATTTAAAAACCGCGTACACATTCTCTCCTCCCAAAAGGCCCTGGCTTTTCACCAGATTAAGCAAGACTTAGATTCACTGACTAGCTGGACAAACAAATCTGGCCTAGGCTTCAACTCTGCAAAATCCTGTATAACTTCCTGCCACTGCTCCAACCAGACTGACGTTTTCACGATCACCGGAAATCCTATCGCCTATTCCATGGAGATCAAAGATCTCGGCCTCCGAACCTCCTATAATTTTAGGTTTCCCCACCATGCACAGTTCCAGGATGCAAGAATACGCAGGCACAACTATTTAATACTGCGCTCCTGCCACCTTCCAGACACAATGGTAGCAATCTTTAAGCTATGCGATGATGATTTGCCCCACGAAACACTCCCAAACACAACATCGCGCAACGCTTCTGCTCGACATGCCAGCCCACACCAACGCTCCGAGGCCGTCTAGCCACGGTGCAGTCGCCACGAGTATCAAAATTTCAGTCCCATCGTTTCATTGACAACTGCCATTTCACTTCTCCTCCGCGACTTGCCTCTACCAGCGTCTGTATGCTGTTTGTCTGTTCGAATTTACTAGGCTGTCTTTACTGGCTTTACATTCCTCCGACCAAAAATGGTACCTGGAGTATTTATTAATGCATAAACCGCACTTATGACTGCTTGGATGGTTTTCCACCTTGCAGATCTGGTAGCATGCACGAGGAAATAAAACCTTGTCTGGTGGACGGATACGCCCTGCAGGGAGGGTCGACCTGTTGCGTTGCACCATGGTGCGTTCGTATACCCGTCACCCCTCCAGTAGCGCGGGTGCATCGCCCATCGCCGGTGGTTCTGAGTCCGGAAATTAAAAATTAAAAAAGGTACGGTTGACTTCTGTTTGTTACTGGTGTTGGGCTCGCCTCGAGTGAGTTATGCATCTGGCAATGCCATGAACCACAGATGAATAAATTGGCCTCTCACCTGTGCAAAAAAACAATAAAAAAGTTCACTTGAGATAGCCCAAAGATACTCTGCAATTGCCCATTGCCTACATCGGCGCGCATAGCTGTGTCTGCCTTCGTCACAACAGATGCTACACCACACCAAAGCCCATTTCGTCACCCAAACTGAGAATACATCTACTCACCGCTCCCAGTGATAGACACTGACTAGTGTTAGATACTTGCTATGCACCATCTGCAGATTAGAGCTGATAGCGGTGCTTCGGGGACTAGTGACTATCACTCTTGCACACACTTTCTCTACTGGTATAACCCAACTCATGTAATAAACACCAGATCAGCCAGCTATTTAAGAAGTCCACTCCCGCCAGCCTTTATGCATCTGATTCCCATACCACGCCTCTACGCGCTTTTATCGGCTTTTACTAGACCCCTTGCAATGTAATAGCAAACTCGACTCTTGGTTGCTAGCCTCCTAAGTACAGATTTATCTATTTCCTACTCCATATAATCACTAGTCGTTCCCCTAATTGCAGCAGGCGTCAAGTTTTTTCCCCTGTGTTTATTAATGCATATTTTCCCCGCAAATTCACCATTTTTTGCGAATCTCCTCCCATCCCATCACATTCCCATGCTTTGAACTTCGGAAGTACCTGTTTTGAACGACCTGGTTAGCTGATACCCACTCCACCTGGCCTATGATCTACAACTCCGGGATTGCCAAGCGGACCAAGAAAACCTACAATCCCATGTCGGTTTCGTTCCAGCTTGTTTCCTCGACCAGGCTGAAATGAATACCGCTGCTCAATGAACTGCACATCCCCAGCTGAATGATCTCAAATGCGACGTCCATCACGGGGTTGTCCAAAAACTGAAGCATGCCGGGCCAATGATGGCGTGGCACTGCCATACTCAGTTTGATGGCACACCCGCAACCGTTCCATTCCTCCTCCCAAACGAGCCCACTTGCCTATGTGGTTCATTGACCTCAACCACCACCATGACATTCATTCCAACCTGATGGACTTCTCATTCGAATCCAACCACCTTTGTGTCTTCACCCAACCTAACCCCAGCGCCTAACTTTCCTAAAACAGTGCACCAGAGAGTCCTGCTTGTTCTCAGATTGCGCCATATTTTTGAGACTAAACTTGCCACGTTCTCCCAGTTCGAATTAGCGCATCTCCACCTCCACTTTATCTCGTTGTAACTCCGGCCATTTACCCAACCGCCCAAGGTTACTCGTGGCCAGCAGTGGTTTTCCAGTTTTAGTTCATGTCAACCGATTGAGTCTTTGAATTAGTCGAGCCTCATGCCCATTGTTCCCAACAAGTTGCGAAAGAAACCTGTTATTATTATTTCATCGAATACTCCTCACTGTTCATAACGTTGTCCCCATTTCGCGGAATCCCCACTAACCGCAAATCCCCCATTCACATGCCCCACTCTGACTGTAAACGCATGATCGTGCCCGAAGGTATGCCACCCACAAGTTGGGAAATAAACATCATCATTATCATTATCGTTATCATTATCATTATCATTATCATACTCGGACCAGATTGTAATGGAACACGCACATAGATTGCGGCACACCTGGCTTTGCCTCCGCAACTGCGTTGGATCATCGACGTTCACCAACTAAACCGGTCTATTCCTTAGAGAGCGATGGTTGACATTTGAGGAGCTGTGAACGCAGGCGCATGGAACAAATAATCCGGCTAGCTCATTGAAGAAAATTTAGGATTTATGTAGAATTGAATGAGGGGTTAACAGCAAAAGCGGCTTAATAATTATTTTTCATTCTCAGCTGATGCATTCCATGCCGCATATAATTTCATAATAGCACAGTCGGAAAAATGGCACAATAAACAAAGGTTTTATGCGCTGGATGTGTAGGATGGGGGGACCTTCGTAACTGATCACGTCAGTAAACGGTCGGACCAAATATGACACGATAAAGTCAGGGGAATTAGAACGGGATAGGCGTTGTTGCGGCAAGAGCAAGAAGTTATGGCTGAGGGAGAACTAAATAATTGAATTACAGGAACATATTTTCCATGTATGGTATACATGCAATTTTGTAATATCAACTGTGAGCATGAGCCGTTGTAAAAATTTGATGATCTCGAGTGTCATAAGCGGCGGTGGCAGCCGGAGCCACTGATAGAAAAATGAGGGCGACGGACCAAAAGTTGGTTAGAGTGGTGGCAAAGAGGGTTTCTGCCCAGTAGAAGACCAAATACAACAAACAAAATCACTGGTCCCGATGAGCGTAGCCAAGCTTTGATCAGGCTTAATAAGGGGGTACGCGCTACTATTTTGTAGAACCGGATGGTGAACATGGAAGAAAAAGTTCAGTAAAAAGAGATAAGATCGCACTTGGATAGCCAGCAAGTTAAGTTTGGGAAAGGGTGTGCAGTTAGTCGAGAGTGCACTTGTAGCGGGAACCGGCGGGTATATTTGTTGTATGTATAAGTAAGAGGCTTGACATGTCCAACGGCCCGAAAGAGAGAAGTCAGCTGGGGGCTAAGAACATGCATCTTATATCGAGATGAAACTAAACAGACCAAGAATCATATTGTGACAAGTCGCTGGGAGCGTCCTGAACGCGAGTAGGTGTCAAGTATATAATGGGGATTCGCGTGCACACGGAAAGGAATGTCCGTTCTCGTCGATCCTAAGGCCCAACTTGGGCACGGACTATTCGGTTGGTTGGTCACAATGTTGTATGACATGTGTTAGGTGTCGCAAACAATCTCTGGGGCCACCACATGGTGAGCTTTCCTAAAAGACCAGTGCATAAGACAACTTGCTCTCCCTACACGAAAATACTCGAATATCTGGAATGGACACCCCGGGCTTTAAGGTATATTTGTGGTGTTACCATTTGGATTGTGAGTACCTCACTTGCAAGTAACCCACCTTGGGAATTTTTGAGTGTGGTATGAACCTTTGTGAGACCTTCAAGCACAGTGATCTAGTGCTGCATTTTAGTATGACAGCATTGCATTTCTCCTGAAGGATTGAAGTATGTGCCTATAACCCACAGCGTGAAAAAGTTTAGGATGCCTCCCCTTTGTTGTTCCAGATCCACCTATCAAAATATTAGCAGTACAATTGATGTAAAGAACACTGCGTCGACTATCAAGAAATGCTCAGTCTGATAAACCAGAAATAATCTTTCCCTTGCTTAGTTCTTTTGCATAAACACGCGGCGCCCGCAGCCTGGTCTTTTCCTGAGGGGGGACTTGGATTGTTTTGGCAGTGGCTAGCGTATATCGGCCGCCAAATTGCGGTAAATGTGAAAAGATCTAGGAGGCTTGGCTTTTCCCCGCCCGAGGGGAACAACATAGGATAAAGCCTCATGAAAACATCATAGCGTCACCAAGTTTCCGATCTATTAAGCCGGCTGTCATTAGACAGTCCGCCGTGCGACGAGAAAGATGAGTTAAATTATCCCCGTAGTACCCAATTTGTTTTGTCAGAAGTCGGGCTCTCCGTTCCACACTGCCACTGGAAATAACGGGCGCGAGTATTATATATTCATATTTTGTCTAATTGCCTCCAACCGCCGTGCTTTCCGGTTTAGCTTGCAGATAATTTTCATCTGACCTTTTCGGTTTACTGAAGAATTTTTGGTAGCCTTTTATAAAACCTGCGTTGAATGATAGGTGTTACAGGCATATGAGCCATAACTCATAGGTTCATCAACTAAATGGCCTTTGTTTCCTTTTATTTAACGCGGTCTTCATTCATAGGTTCTGATGCGCATTTCAACCTAATGATGCCCCCCATGCTGTTATGTATGAGCAAGCTTTTGGTTTAAATTTAGGAAGGGGCTTAGCAATTCCTCACTAAGTGATAGCACTTCATCTCCTCTGAGGCGCAAAATAATTGTATGAGAGATAAATATAACATATTCGGGCCGCGGAGGGCAAGTGAGAAGCATACCTCCATGGCAGCAAGGGTGTGTTATTTTAGCAGGCAACCCTACTAACGTAGCGTAAGTCGTGAATTATAACACCAGGTTTTTTCACAAAATTTTCAGTGAAGTATCGATTGGAAAATAAGGAGGATGAGCGTGCGATTCGGGTGAAAAAATTACGAGAAACACCAATGGTCCGGTCAGGTTTCACTTCAGGATCTACGGGGACTACCTGCCAGATATCACAATCTTTTTCGCAACCAAACGACAACCAAATTGATCACCCTAAAGTCCGTGGCCGGCCAAGTGGCGGTCTTTAGTCTGCAGCGTCTTCCTGATTTGTGAACCATCTTACCGATAAACGCGGTAATTTGTGGTCGATGAGTTTGCGGCGATCCTTACTACTCAGGATATAAACTAACACCGCCAAGTGTATCAGAAAGCTCTTTTATTCAATTATGTTACGCCTTTGGTTCTGACTAGGTTTTGGGATCGAAAAAGCGTGCTGGCAATGACATCAAGGGAGCCCCACTACAGCCATGTATGCTTCTTTAGGGTGCGGCGGGCCGTTATATAGGGGATTCTCAGGCGTCGCAAATGTAAAATAAATATCCCACCAGCGACTCTAATCAATCGTTTTGTAAACAACTCCTTTGTGAGACATGGTTTGGGGGCCTTATACATTCCCTATCAAAGATGAGGCTGTCCCGGGCCTACGGATATGTATGCTTTTGAGGAACTTGGTCATTTTGCTGGGGCGACTTTAGACAAAAATATTATTGAATGAAAATTTCCCTGATAAAAAAATGGAAGCAGTACTGATTTTCCACTCGCAAATTTATATCACACTATTTTTACACACAGAGCCATTAGGAAGCATTTTCCCACTATACAAAGTTTCCGTATTTCGGTTGTACGAGTTTCACACCATCGGCCAATGCATTTCGCCCCCATAGCTCTACTGAACAGTGTAGCAGTGTAGGTTTTCATTTCCTTCTCCCTAAAAGCTCAGATGTTTCGTCATCGTCCGGACAAACCACACGCACGTGAGCTAGTTGTATCAGGCCACACGGTGCTAGGGAGTTTACCTACCTCCCGTAAGTGGGTCTGACTTCGCGGACCTCGCCCTGCAGGGCTTGTCGTGCAGGTCAGCTGGATTCCCTTAAGCTTGATACCGTTGTCAACATAGGGCGCAGTTGCATCCACTATTATTCGATATCTGGAAGCGGAGTGCAATTTCTTCTGAATAGTTCCTTCCACCACTTTTCTGGCAAAGAGAAATTGGTATTGTCTCACCTTTGGTAACATAAAATCCTGACGACGACTTAATCGGTTCGCTTAATCTAATTTTATCTGGATGATACGGGGAGGGATTGTTGGAGAAGTCACCGAAGGAAGTGCTTCAACATATCAAGGTGAACCGAATCCTCGGAGGTCCGACAGCGTCAATACTCCGGTGTCATGGTGGCTGACTGCAACTCCAGACAACATTCACGTAGCCGACGCTAGTTAACGAAACAAGTGTGACAGGGAGTAATCCGCAGTCCGTCTGAAGCAGATAGCATAGGTCTCAGGGTCGGGTAGACGTGCGGTTTTTATGCGGGTCCCTATGCGTAGTCGTTGGACCTGGCGCAGAGATGCGAGCCTGATCTTACAAGCCATACAAATCTCAGCTAACCACACTAACTTCCGGGTTACACAGTCGACGCCGGGGGGGGGGATTTTCGCATTTATTGTTCCCCAGGTTGTGATAGTTCGTTGATGCCAATCCTTATCCGACATTGAGATGTTTCATCAAAGCCAATCAAGCGTGCACCAGAAGTTCACAGAAAAGGGAAACGTGGCGAAATTTATCCTTTATAATCGCCGCTGATTCCGACTCCGGGGGGGGGGGTGGATTTTCGCATTTATTGTTCCCCAGGTTGTGATAGTTCGTTGATGCCAATCCTTATCCGACATTGAGATGTTTCATCAAAGCCAATCAAGCGTGCACCAGAAGTTCACAGAAAAGGGAAACGTGGCGAAATTTATCCTTTATAATCGCCGCTGATTCCGAGACTTGTTTTACTTCCGCTGGAAAATGACCCGCTTGCTTGGGCAGGGGGGCCGATTAGCCGCAGAATGCTCTCAGCTGCGAAACCTTTACAAGTGGAGTGAAACTTTTGCGCCAAACTGTTGCATTTTGTTGCGTATGTGCTCAAACCAAAAATCACTCCAACTTACTTTCAAATTTTTACATCTCATCAAACCACATTATCCATTGAAGCAATCATGCCTCTGGCGCAAAAGTCTAATGAAATAATTTCTACGTATAGCCGAGACCCGGGGATGTCCAAATGAGGCTCAAAAGGTTGTGCTGGTACTCTGAACTTAATTGCCCGATTGCTTAAATCCATCAGGGGCACGTCATAGCTCTCGAAAATTCAACTCAATTGTGTGAACACTGAGAGCCTTTGGGTAGTTTGGCGTTCAGATCACCTTATATTTCCTCAACAAGTAGTCACTTTTATTGAGACGTCTGGGTTCTGTGTGGAAATCTAAATAATCTAGAGGTGCGTGATACGAAGTCTGGGAAGACCGAACCCTCCAAACACACTCACTGCGTCTTCAAGGTCTCAGCTCTTTTGAAATTGCTTTGTGTTATCGCGCCAACGCAGGTAGAAATGTGTTGCACCGAAGCAGCGCAGTGTTCCTTTCCACCTTTAGCAACACGCGTACAAATACTTGCATAATGATAACGTTTCTCAACTCCATTAGAAGACGTGGTGTGGCATTGTGATGGAAAACAACGTAGGGAGCTCATTCAACTCCCGCTACGTATTGCCGAGTTTTAGAGATCCCTATTTTTGTCCATTCCCGGAATTCCTGGTGTTACGGGTAAGAAAGTTATTGTCATGCTTCACGAGCGGATAACCGAAGGATGGTACGGAGCCGGAATGGCCGGGATTTCATAATGGTTGTCAGCCTACACGATACACTCAAAGGTCGTCAGTATCGTAAAGAAGAAGGAAGGTGAAACACCACCGGAGGACTTCAAATATGATTTCGAATTATTCTAAGGAGGTTTTCTGTGGCTAGCTGGGGTTACACGCTGCAACGTACACTACAGGGGCTCCGTCCAGACATGGTCCTTGAGGATGGTGGGAAGCCGTGGAAAGCAGTGATACCTCTCTGGACGAAACTGACTGCAGCGAAAACGAATCCTTTCATTCAACATTTTTATGTAGTTGAAAAGAAGCGACCCATGGTCCACTAGAGTGGTGGACTATATCAGCTATAGAAGTTTGAGGGGGGAGTGAGAATAAATGGAGATACGGATCAGTTTAACTCAGGAGGACTCGTAGGTACAGATGAGAATATCTCCTATCCGGGATTGCAAAAATTTAAACACCAGCAAGTTTGGATAGTTCCAAGAACAAAGTGGCAAACGAAGGCGCGTCACTATTCATTGGAAGGATTATCTGGACGGTTAAAGCCCATGTAGTGTTAGTGGTTTGCTTTTCACGCCCGGAGAGTGCTGAAGCGTCTGTTGCACTCATTATCCGGCTTACTTCCCCCAGGAGCTATGGAAATCATGCCTTCCCCCCCTATATTCTCTGGTGCTGATGAAAACCCAGGCCGCATTGAGCATCAGTGACAATCGTAGCACAAACGCAGCTAATTAGAAAACTGTGGAAAGTGAGCATCCTAATAACCCACACTTGACAACCTGAAATTCCGGAATTGGCCAGCGCCGCCTAACGGGTGCCATGAAACCTACTAGTGAAAAGGAATTGTGACATGGTTTGAAGTCATTTTCAGACGAACATTTATACACTATGACGATCTGTTCCGTAGAAACGTTTATCAATCTCTGCAAGTGGTGCACCCTGAGTAGAGAAAGTGAGCCAAAATCGCGACCACGGGCAACATACAGAGCCTATTTCAAATACCGGAGGAACGGTAAGCATGATACTACAACCAGTAAAATACTTTGGAAATGTTTTAATCAGTCTAAGAAAACAAAATCTCGCAATCCCTAGTTAATCAAAATTTGAAGGAACCGTCCTACAAGTAAATCAGTCGGAAACTGTGAAAAGCCAATGAAAAGCCTTCTTTGGGGAATGAACGGCAGAATTGTGAAAACAGCTAAGGACGATAGGTGCAAAAGAATTTCATCCGAATTCATTCAGATTCTGTAACGCTTCAACAAATGGAAGATACTGAACCTGATGGCTTCCCATCCGCCCATATTATTCTACCCGATTAACCCTTTGGCATCAGACCTTGTCATCATCTATAGCTAGGCGACTAAAGGTGGCCTCGTTCTTTCAGCACGAAATGAAACCAACATAAAACCATTGTACATGGATGGTGACAAACCAAATCACATCAACTGTCAACTATTCAGCTTCGCCGTGGTCACTAGAAAAGATAGACTGAAAGACTTCTGCGCAAGCATACCATAAAAAACCATCCGCAACCAGAATGCAGCAAGAATTCCTAACCGACCAATTACGTATCATATACTTATCACCAGATGTCAAACTTTGGGTAGGATTAGATGGTCAGGATGGCCAGGTGGCTTTGTTATTCATGAACTTTAGTAGTATGTTTTTAGAGTACAATTAGGCAGTCTCTTAAACCATATCTAGGACCATTGTCCCTATGACCTCAATGTTAGACAGCCGACTTTTTAGGAAGCCAAAACTGTAGTGTCTAGTTGGATAAACAGGTTTCTGACTGACTGGGGAGATTCAGGCACTAGTATCAGGACACAGCCTGCTCAACATGTATTTTGATATACTACATCGAGAAGTAGAGCAAGATTGCACAGTATTTGATAATGACTTGATGACTCGGCTTAGTATACTGGCGGGTTAAAATGACAAGCTTGTTGGAAGTACCCTGGACAGAGTCAAAAGTTCGGCGGGAAGGCCAAACCTGTAAGCCATGTTACATATTAGTACATATTCGTATTTAAAAAATCTAGGGGATACTTACCGTTTTGTGGCAAACCAAACAAGCACCGCCAGAATTTAAGGTTTATATAGGGGTTGTAACGCTTTGCGGTCTCAATAAATATGCGCACAAAATTGGACCTATTGCTGTGGAACTTCCAAATTTAAACCAAAGTAATTGGGCCCGAAGCTAGCAGCGTTTATTCAACTTACCCTGCAGTAGAGACCATCGGCGTATTTATCATGTGTGGCTGGTAATTAGTCGCAAGTTTAGCGTGTACAGAGACTGGCGCGTGAGCCAGGTCTAGTCTCAAAAAATCCCAACATCTCTTCCGATTACACAAGCAAACGTTTCTAGGCCATTCAATTGTCAGTTATCTTAACTGACTGCCAATTAAAAATGAAATAAACAACGCAGTGCTAAATCCACAAGATCCATTCCAAATCGGAGCTTTCGACATTTTAACTCTAAGTCAAGTTGGCAAACCGGTGCCGTTCAGTGAGACCTCATAATGCCTTAGAAGTGATGTATACTGTGTCTACACAAAACATACCAGACTCAAGCGTGATTATGCACCTCAAAACAACAAGGACGAACCCAGGTTTTTCACACTAATCCGTCCTTGTCCGGTGATCCGGAAGAGATGACTCGTGGAACGTATGACATGGGAGTTGCACTCAGCTTCAGAGCTGAACGTGCTTTGGTGGATTAAATCCCAATAAACAGTTGAATTTGGGCCGTCCAGTTATCCAGCTCAATCAAGCTTAGCGCTTCTCAAAGTGAAAAGGTGTTTGTCTGTAGTACCCACATATGACCCAAAGGACTGTTGTTGTGACGCTGAGAAGGATGCTTTCTATCGAAGGTTAACCAAGCTCATTCGTCAAGCAAGAATCACTGACAATGTGATAATCGCTGGCTATATGAATGCCCAAGTGGGTCGTGTGAGCTCCCAGAAATCACATCTGGGTGGTTAATTTGGAGTCAACGCTCGTCGCATAGACAACGGAGAATGACCCATCCAGTTATGCACTGATCATCTATTGTTTCTGACCGATACGAACTGTCATAATAAGCATCCGCTTCATGTAAACTAAGGCCACTAACTGCAGACACGGCATGACTCTAGTTGACTCACGTGGCCATCAACCACCGGTGGAGTACTACAATTCAAGACCACCATTCCTTCTGTAGAACACAGCTTAATTCCGATCAAGCAATTGTGCGCGCACACCTGATGGTTAGTTTCTTCTCACACTCTAGCAAGTCAGCAAGAAACATGTCAATCCACTATGTTCAAAGAATTACCATGGCTCAATAGTACCGAACTGAGATAGCCCAACAGCTCTCCGCAGTGAACCAATACGGTGGTGGCAGTGAGCATGTGGATGAAGCGTGATAAACTGTGAAGGGAACTGTGTTAGCGGCGTTCAGTGCTGTCTATCCGACTCCTTCGATTCAACCACAAGACCAATGGACATCTCCGAAATCGTTACCCAAGATTTATGCCAGAAAAGCCATACCAGCGGGCAATGAGTATGACAGCGCACGGAAATCTCTTAAATGCCAAATAATGAAGGGTTTAAGAAAAGACCGAGAACTTTGGTTGACGTGGTAAGCCTGAAGAATGGAGAAGATTTTTGCTACCGGAAACAACCATGCTCTGTATCAACTAACACGATCGATTGGCCATATGAGGGAAACGTCCAATAAAAGAGGTAGCTCAGTAGTCCACTTGCAAAATCGTTTACTGGAAAGATGGGTAGAACGCTTTGAAGAATAGTTTGGCTGGCCTCCCGCAACAAAACCTCTATGGACAATGCATATAAAAAATAGAATTTGAATCTTAATTACCTCTCAAAAGGAATAAAACAAGAAATACCCACAATGTAACGTGAGGGGGAACCGGGACCGGATGGTCTGTATGCGGCCTTCCTCAAAGAAGGCCGGGAATTCATGGTGACCCATCTTACGAAGCTTGTTGGTGCTATATGGGGTGAAGATAAGGTGTCCGGGAAATGCAGCACATCAACAGTTATTTTTCTATTAAAAAGGGCACTTAGATGCTGCGTGGCACCAGGTGGATAGCTGTGGCATTGAAGGTGTTCTCTGGTCGTATCCTCCTAGGGTTGACTGAACAAAGCCAGAGACAGACCCGTGAAAAATACCTGGGTTTCGTCCTATAAGAGGATGCATCGATCAAATCTCAACCCTCCGGCAGACTCTGGAACAGCTACAATGCTTTCAGTAACCAGCAACGGTTGTATTCCTTGACTTAAAAGCTCCATTTGACTCTGTAGACCGTCAAGCACTGTGGCAGTGTCTATGGAGCAAATCTCCCATAAATTCCTTGACTTAAAAGCTCCATTTGACTCTGTAGACCGTCAAGCACTGTGGCAGTGTCTATGGAGCAAAGTTGTCTCCCATAAACAATTGACCCTCCTTAAGACACTGTACACCAACTCCCACAAACATATGAAGGTCTACGGGAAACCCTCATTTGAGTTCACCACATTGAGTAGTGTCAAGCAGGACTGTCCTCTTTCAGCTTTGATTTTCCACTTTATCATTGATGCGATTATGGAAGACTAAAGCCTGTGGAATGGAAGTGCTCCTGGGACGTCCGCTCACAGATACCCAGTAAGCAGACAACACAGCTCTTCTTCGATCTGACGCTGACGTATTGCGAACAACATTACACAATATGAATAACTTTGCCTCACGGTTTGGCATTGGCTGCCCACCCACAAAGCGTAGAGTGCTGCCTCAAGACTTGATGGGAGCGAACCCTGGCTTCATGTTTGTGGATAAGCCGGTTGAACTAGTAGACTAGTTTGTCTGTCTGGGCAGCTGTATTAGTCCCGGTGTTCTCATGGAAGATGATATTTTCATCCGAAGTGAGAAGGCCAGAGCAGCATTCGTGAACATGTATCATCTGTGGCAGTTTATCTGTCAAGCTTTGAGCTTGCAACAATACGGTGAGCTCCATAATTAAACGGGACAGAAGCCTAAGGCCCTGTACTGAGGATGTCAAAAGACTTTCAGTGTTTGATCATCAGTGTCTTCACAGCATTGCCCGAGTTTGGTGAGAGCATTGGATCAGTCGCACCGTTTTCGCGAGAAATGACTCACCCACGATAGATGAACTGGTCATACTGTGTAGGTTGCGCTGGCCTCGCCAGTTGCTTCGTACGCGGTCAACTGACTTCTGCAAATGGCTCCTTTTGCACTACCACACTAAGGGAAGGTCAAACAATGGCAAGCATGAAAGCCACTACCAGCTAATTCATCTACGCTGGTTACTGCCTTCTCATGGAATGGGGATTCCGATATCGGACACATCAATATTTAGAGACATTATCAGACAGTCGCACCTTTAGTGGCTCTCGTACATCCAACCTATTGCCTTCAATGCACAGCTATTTTCCCAATCTCTCAAATGAGGAATGCACCGAAAACCCAGTATCTAGGCAACAATTATGTTAGCTACCATCTGCAGTGCACAGCTATCAAGCTAACTTCCGTGAATCATCGATGAATGAAACTGTTTCGGCTTTAATCACTGTAGGACAAGTGCGCCGTTTTTGCAGCTAATGATGATAATGATGATGATGAAGATGTGACTTCAAGATCAATGATCCGTGCACGGTGACGGCTCGAAGAGTAAAGATAAGGCTACTGGATACTTCAAGCAGAGAAATAAGACAGAATGAATGTATTCCTTTCGTCCCTTTCTGGGAGTAAGAAGATCAGGGAATGGCCTTAATGACACGGTGAAGGTAACTATGTGGTTTTCCTCGTTCATACACTGCGTGGACCTTCTCCTACGACAGGGCCTCCATGGGCAATCGCAAACTTTAAGGAAAATGCACTGTCCAGGGCAGGGCTTTAACTCACTGCTGATGAATATGTATGATAATGACGATCAAACTCACTAAATTCATTTTTGGCCAAGGCACTGGCTCCTGACTTTACAAATGCCGAGTGAGATTCGATGAGTTTTTCTCATGGTCAAACTCTGTAACACTGTGACAACATTCGTATCCTTTAATGCCAGGCTGGGTGTCATAACTTAATGAGATTTCTCAAAACGTCTATGTTGTTGCTTTGGTGTGCATTAAAACTATGGTTTCCTCTCTGGTGTGCCTGAGATTTCAGACCTAATACTGGCATAACTTGCTTTAGTTTGTCTATCGTTTTCATCTCGATACATCCATTCCAATTTCCTCAGGTTGTTGGTTGGTTTTAACTGATTTTTCTAACCTTACTGTCTATGCGCACAAACATATAGGGACCCCAGATAAACCTGTTTGTCTCAAAAATTGACAGCAACTTCGAATAAGGAGCAGTTCTTGTTTTGTCTTGTGCAGGATGACATATTTACTCTAGATGAATTGGCGTATCAGTGCTTCCTGCGGGATACCTATTACCTTGTCATTTAAGTAAGAATGTCAAATAGTGTTCTGGCATCCAAAAAGAGTCAAAAAGATGTTGGCATGAAGTTGAAGCAACCTTATTCTAATCATTTTACCGGTGCTTTTGCGGCATGTGGAGGTGAGCACGCTGATGGTCCTCGTAATAATAGTTTATCACAATGTTTTAGAATGAAAGCGGAAAATTCGGACAGATGTCAGTGTTACGTAACATGCCATGGAGAGAAGGGGTATCAGCTGTTTACAATGTGACCAAATATTAAGATGGTCATCATATGCAATCATGTAAAATATCAAGATATATTTATATGCATTTTGTACATCAGTTTCCACTGAGCCCAGGAAGCACATCCAGGAGTATTTCCAAGCGTATCAATAACATCATAAATTCCGATGACACATGTATACTTTTACCACTGAGGTTTAAGAATCATAGTTGGAACAGGTTAACACACGAATTTTCAACGACATTATCCAGAAACGTGCTTTACCCTGGGCATAAGTTTTCACTTGTGAACTGTATACTCCGCTATAAAGTGCGCTTGCTCGGTCGAGTGCCAACCAAGCCGAGCGTTTTTATACCGAGGGCAGGGTTGATTTTCATTCTAAGTTCAAGGTTGCACAACTAGAATCTGGGGAAATTATTGCATGACAAGAGTGCGTGAAAGAGGAATGAGTGAATACTTTTGCGGGCAAAGAATGGATGATAATGGTGGCCCACAGTTAAGCTCGTTTTCTTCGTTGAACTTCCACCACTTTCGGGAAAACATTTCATAAAAATGGGATAGGTGTAGGAAAATTTACTCACGGTATGGCGTTCATTTTAGTGTCATTTACGCGGGAAGTTATCGTAGCATTATTATCAAGCAGATTGATGATTTTATGTACGGTTCCTAAACTTCACTTTTAGACAGTCATAAGAAATATGAATTTCTTGTGATGTGCTACTCATAAGGTTGCTGAAAACTCCTCGACAGCCCACAACAGGGTCCACTGTTGTTGGAACTCATCAGGTAGATGCAGTCTCCGAGTTTCCACCAACCGTATGTTCTGCTTGAAAACGAATTGCACGAACTTAGCGAAATACATTCCTCTGCAACCTAATTTGGTTTTTCGAGGGACTCACTTGGAACCCAGCTGAATCTCTCGGTTTCGATGTTTCCTTTGAAGATCAGTCAGATTTTTCTATTATCAACGTCACATCTTCATTTAGTGGAGATCGTCTGTCTTCAGACAATGCACTCTGATATATTTGCAAAAACCCCTATCTTCCCTGGAACATATTGGTTATAAATACAAGATAAAAAAAGTAGGACAAACTTCACTGAATTCAAGCAGCATCTCCAGTTCACAATATTCTACAACTGAATATGCTGTACAAAGGATACTTGACATTTCAGTTGATACAGTGTTCGAGATAACGCAGTAAATTGTCTAGATGGAATACTATTCATAAGGTTGCTGTAGGTTGTTCGACATCTCACGGCTGACTTCGCCCTGCTTGAGACTTACCGCGCAGGCACACTCCCTGATATTACATCGTTTCCTGTGAACCCAAAATGGACGAACTTCCTGAACTACATTCATTTGTACGTTGATTTGTTTTTAACTAGAGACAAGACTGGAAATCACTGACTGTTTATCAATTTGTTCCGAACCAAGGACCTCTAAATCGGTTCAAAGCTTTTTCAATGGACTGAAAACCAAGTTAGTTTAGTTCGCGAATTTCGTACAAGTTGGGCTTAAATAGAGCAACATGTTGATGGAAACTCAGGAACTGCACTAACCTGATGTACCCCAAGACGGATAAAACGGGTAGTGGATTATTCACAAATTATCAGCAGCCTAATGTAAAGCGTGTTCTGTCTAGATGAAAATAACCCTGACTTTCGGTTTATGGAAGTTGAAGATGAAAAATACCTTGACGATAGCCGAAAATTTGATGGATGATAAAAAAAGATCTTGTTACAAAATTCGGACCTGTATTGAGACTACCATTTTTAAGGGAGGAAGCCACTGAAGTTGAATGCAAACCAGAACTAATTCTTCATCTACTGAACCGCAACTCCATCGATCCTTGGGACAATGTACGCTATAGAATAGAGGTGTGGCACACAACATACACTGAACGAACGACTATCCAAACAACGCAGTTTAAGTGGCCTTCTCAAAAACTCTCGCTTTTTAACTATTAAATTTGGGAGTGCCAATTACCTAACTCTTTGTTATGCTCGCTTTTGAATTTAAAGTTCGATGAATAAGTTTGTCACCTGAAGCTTTTTGAACGCCACTAAACAACGATGTCGGATAGACCATTCAATCAGGAAACCGTACTGGTTATTTAACGACATCGAAAGTTTTCATCACACATTAAACTTGCCAAATTCTGCAAGGTTTCGACTTCAAATAGCCACAATTATAAAGGATTGCGGACAGCAACACATGCAGTGTGCGAGGCACGTCATCAGTGTACTCCAGATAGTTTCTGTTTGCTTATATATGGACCAGGCGACCAAATCAGTCCATAACCTTGATGTTGAAACATCAATCGCAATCTGATATCCCCGCCATTGTGCATTGCCACGTTATCTGTTGAAAGATCATGGATTCCATCTGATCTCATGGAATGGAAGGGTGACAATCATTCAATGTGTGAATCAAATATATACGCTTTATTCAAGACACCCGTCTGACTTTTCTACGCAAAAACCGCATGCTAGGAACTCAAAGACAACACAGTAGCCCCAATTTTCCACCCTTCAATTCCTCAGTCACGCCAACATCTGACTAGCGCTTCAGAACTATCGGAAACAAATTGTACTTTGTCAAATTCTTATGTAAGTTTTTCCTATTTTGACATGATCGATATTCACCCAGATATTTTGTCTCATCTTTTTCTATGTACATGTACAGAGTACAGACTGATGTGCAGTCACATAGTTCTTCACTGCTTTAATGCACCCATTTTCTGACGTGAGACAGAGAGAGAGAGAGAGAGCAGGTATTTTGTCTTTACTCCGTCAGAAATTTCGCCTTCATTTCTAGCTTCCTTCCTTTATCTGCACCATGTTTGCTCAATCCGAAAGATGCATACCAATTTCGTTCACGTGTAAACTTTTTGGATTTCCTACCGCTAGGTCTTTTCAATTAGACTGTTCTGGATTCACGCTCAGACAGTTCTGATCAGTTTTTTCACGCTTCAATATGTTATGCATGGTCGGTGTACTTGCCGCAAATCTCGGGTCACTTTTTTTTACTAAAATCTGCTGAACATACAAAAGTGCTTTATTCAGGCACTGGCATGTAGTATATAGTCGACTGCTCGATTGATCAACTGAGAAGGAAACTAAGGCTGCGATAATACCAAAATAGTGAAAAACGTAGACTTTGACCAGCTGTTAACCTGATGAAACAGGAAGTTACCAGTGCACGGGAAGCTACCAAACTCAGCTAGTATCCATGTTGGAGGTAATTTACTAGGGACTGTGATTTTCTCACAAATTTTTCATACCTTTAGACCACAGTGCGAGTTAACTATTCTCTCAGGAGTACATGTAGTTTCGAATACGGTTCATCAGCGTACCACATCCATCTACTTATGAATCCCATAGACTGAAGACATATGCAGAACATGTCTAATCCTCGGAAGCAACACTCTGCCAGAAGTTCCTAATAAACAGGAATTTGAAAAAGGGCTACGACCGTTACTGCGCGTTAATCATAGGTTATCAACACCAGACTTTTAGCTGATGTGCATGCCAAGTAACTTCCATGTGGCTAAGTCAGCTTTCAAACATGCAAACAAAGTGCTTTAAAGTAATGGAATTCTGCCCGTCATTGTTCTCCTTTGGAAGCCCGATAGTATATTCCTATTTGCTTATAATTTTAGCCTGATGAGTAACCTTTGTGCTCATCTTCAACGCAACGGACTGCGCATCTAGCGAAACTAATTTTCAAGACGCTTCTGTGTGACATGCCCACAAACGGTCAGCAAGGTGAGTTGAGGTGCACTATCATTTCATTGTGTTTTCTCTCTAGACAATATGAGGAATGACGGTGCTTTGAAGTCCGTATTGTTGGAGCTTGAATCCAAAAAACAGGATTTGGCGGCTGCAGCAGAACTCGGACGTACACTGCTCGCGAGCAACGAAGAGCTTCAAAGAGAGCACCAGACTGCGCTGGAGGCCTTTCGTCAGCAAATCCACGTACGTTTTTAGAATGTATACCCAGTTCTATGACCACAGGAACTTGAAAATGAGCGTCGTATGCTGCAACTTCGCCTGGAAACGGTGGAAAATGACTATGATTTACAGATCAAAGAACTACAAAACAATATCACTTCTATGAGAATAGATGTCCAGATGCAGAAGAATATGTATCGACAGCTGGAGAACGACAGGCTGTGCACGATTTCCGAACTGACACAACAAAATCAGTCTATGGCTGAACGACTCAGAGTTAATGCAAAAACGGAGGCCCGACTGAAGCAAGAAATCAGCCTACTGAGATCACAATGCAACCAGCGAAAGTCTTCCATGCATGATAACCTTCATTTGCTTGAATCCTTAAGGCAGGAGGTGAGTTGATAATATTTAGTTTCAGAAGTGGATCACCTGGTATATCACGTTATCTGCATGTACTTATTTGAACCATTTGAATCCCAGCTTCCAGTTCTTGTTAATCGCAGAAAGTCAGGATTACTGTATGGCAGATTATCAAATTGCTGTAAACCTAATTATTCCAATATCATTAAATCACAGAGCTCCACTACAGCTGGAGAAACCTGGGTTGAATTTTCTCATTGAGAAACGGAAGATAGTTGGCACCATTTGTGACGTCATGCTGCAGTGCTGTGTAATCAGCGCTGCAGAATTTGCTTTACACTTTAAATCTGTCATCACCTTCCAATAAGTCGACAATGCTTTTAAGCTGCGGAAAACTCAGAAAGCCCTTAAAAGGTATTCAGAACCGAAGGTGTTAGATTACCCCTCCCACAGTCCTTCGTTAATCAGTTCTTTGATCAAAATTGGATTGAATAAATTTATTTCAGGTTTTAGGAATTCTGAAAGTAATGTCTGTCACTACATTGTGACGTGTAGAATGATTGTCAAACAGTGGTTCTCAGTTTGCCGAAATATTGGTAGCTGGGGTGCGTTTACTGGTGGTTGATAATATGGCCATTGACCTGTACTCTGAGCTTGGCAGTTAGCTTGCAGACGTTTTGTCCTCAGCTGAGGAGGCATCATCGGTGCGCAGTTGAGTGGGTACTTCCTCACCTTTGTGCGTTTATATAGCTTTCGAATACTAACTAATATCCTCTCATGTGATTGGCTAGTTCGAGTGTATCTTTCATGTGATCTTTTGAACCCATCCGTGATTTGCGTTGCGTTGTGGTCTGCATATCTCTTATCCCATCGGTTTGGATGGCTCCCTTGGGCGCTTTAGGTCCGTTTCCGATTCGTGCGTTCCCGGTTTGTGTTGCATTCTGGTATCTCTTTCTTGAACTTGGCTAACTTTTTTCTTCAGTCTGATTTGTCCTTTCCTAGTTCGTATTGTAGTCTCATCTCCTTGCGTTCGATTAGTCGGTTGTACCTCCCCGTTTGATGTAGTTTTTCCTCTTTCTCGTATTGGCTTGTTTGTTTATCCTCGAAAAGATAATTTGATGCCCTTTTTGTTGAGTTGTTCTTTATCCTTCTCCGATTTATCGTTTCGATGCTATTGTGCGTGTTATAATTAAAAAAAGTTTAGTTAAGTCTTCATCTATGAAATAATGTGCGTACCACACGCCACCGCAGTCGTCTGGATTCATCTCTGTTTGATTGTTCTAGAGCACTTTGAAGGACCCTATGAATCCTGGGTCTGCCACGGAAAATTTCGCCTTGTCCCATACTTCCGCATTTTATCCATTTTTAGATTACCAAATTACGGTCGGAGAAGAATACACTAGAAATTAAACTTCAGGCTCTTACGGAAGAGAGGAATCAGGTGCTGGACGTTCTATCTGAGTGTAACCAACGCATTGTNNNTTACGGTCGGAGAAGAATACACTAGAAATTAAACTTCAGGCTCTTACGGAAGAGCGGAATCAGTTGCTGGACGTTCTATCTGAATGTACCCAACGCATTGGTGAAATGGAACAGGTTCAGCAAGAACAGATGGCTACCGTAAGTTGAGCACCAATAAAGCTCCCAATAAATGACATTCAACAGATAAACTCACAAGATAATGAAATAGCACACCTTCAACAGAGAGCAACCCTCCTTCAAGAACATATTCACAGCCTGTCAACACATCAAAATAGTCCACAAAGTCGAAGTTCCCCACTCCAAACCGTCCGGCCCCACCAATCACTTCTTGCAGAGCTAGCGGAACAACGACTCGAGCTTCTGAGTAATGCGGTAAGTTGAATGCAGTAATAATTAATAATGATAGTTAATAATTAGTAAATAATTATTAATAATAATCGCCCAGCTGGAATACCCTTTCGGGCTGCCAAGCCATAAGAAGGAAGCTTGATGGCAGAGGTACTACCAGTTGAGATCTTGGGGTTGTGTCCGAACCTTCCTGCCTATGAGTCCGCAATTTACTACTGAGTTACCTCGAGCTCAGTTTGAAAAAGCAAACATCACAGTTGCAAAATTATATCCCAGCCAAACCTTCTGTTACTTGGCTACCATACATGAACGAATTGATTAATTTTTCACTGCTTGCACATTATTTTCACACGTTAGGTAATTACTGCCCTTGATGACTTCCTCACAAACTCGATATTCGATCTGTTACGGAGATCTCGGTTTTCTGAAGCTCAGATCTTTCGTTCACGGAATCCCTGTTGGAAAATATCAAAAAAAATCTGTTATTCTAATTACGTGAAACGATCTTTTAGCACAACTGATAGTGCAGAACGTAGAAGCTCCCAAGTTTCGAAGTTGTTTCTTTTGTTTCGCCTCTCCTACCATCTTCGACGCAAATATTTTGCTTCAAGACATCCAGTACAGTACCTCAAACTCTAAAGAATATGATTGTGAGCCTCGTGCTCTGGAGTATGGCTTAGATGACTATCAGATCAGGACAGATGTAAGAAAAGGAGGTGGCTTTTAAGCACCCTATAAGTAGACTCCTTCCACTACTCGAAAACGATCCAGTTAGTTTTACCAATGAGCCGTAGGTTAAGTATTATCTACCTTCCAGTCTAGTGTGGTGTCATTGATCTGTTAATCTGTAGAAAGAGTAGATAACGTATCACTGATGATACGGGCAACAATTCAAAGTAATGATTTCCCGAGGAGAAACTTAAGATGATCTTTCTTGGGGCACATGGATTACTCCAAATCTCGAAATACTATATATATATATATATATATATAT
>NW_008751756.1:952108-1049694 GCF_000715545.1 Opisthorchis viverrini
TTTCATTTCATGAATCCCTTGAGCACTACGTTTTAGCAGGTATGCTTAGATATGTAAAGTGATAAGAAGAATGACGAGCAGGCCTTCAGGGATTTCTACGTTTTAGCAGGTATGCTTAGATATGTAAAGTGATAAGAAGAATGACGAGCAGGCCTTTTGACCAGGGATTTCAAGGCTTTAGTGATATCTACCGTGAAACTTGGACTAGTCGCCTTTTCTCCAGTTGTCATTCTTGCCTTGAGAACTACGTCGACGTATGCATTAAGTGAGTCGAATAAGATGTTCCCACCTTCGGTTGGGGCACTACTATGTTCAACGCCCACATTGTTTATCGTAGTTCTTCGAATGTTTTATCCTAGCATCATTTCAATGTTCACTTTATCAGGATGAGGCTTGTTTAACAATATATTCCATTTTGTTGATCTTCGCTCCATGTGAGCATATCAAATCAGCTTATTCACATATTCACAGAGTTGATGCAGTAATGAAGAACGTTTCTCACAAAAGCTGAAACATCAAAGTTCAACGAGTACGGAAAGTCTGACTATCGTATTTGAAATTCTACCGGCAAAACTCCTGACCGATAAGCTAAGAATTTGATTCGGACTTTATTCCTCTGTGTCTCTTGTTGAGTCCACATCGTTAAAAGCACTGCTCCCCCTGTCCACTAAAAACAGATGGTCGCATTAGCATCACTGAAATTTAGAAGTATGTTTGTTCCGAAACCTGTTTCAATCGATTCATTTGAGAATTTTCTTTCCCACAAGTTCATTACCGCAGTCATGGGTTCAAATGTTTGGCACATACCGAATTAAATGAGAGAAAATATCCGTTTCATCTATCTCTCAGGCACTTTTGGAGACGGTTTATTTATCATCCCAACAGGTTAACCATCATCACGCCCTAAGAAACTCACACATGACATCCGCTTGTACACTTTTAGTCATACTTGAAACAAGTCTGAGACTTTTCATTCTCGCCCCGGTTGGAGATTCTCGCCCACTTACCTGTCGCAAACGCTTGATAAAGTTAACCAGTCTTATTGATTTTCATCCAACGTGGGTCGATAGTTATGCGGCTGTCCCATTTTCATCCGTGTCCGATAAACAGACACGCGCACGGAGTTGTTCGTCCATACGCTGTTGTTCGATGCTCGAAAGCATTGGCCGCTGTTTGAACCACGTCTATTTTCAGCGCACTGGTTGATCATGCGCGCTTCACATAAACTTTTTTCTCACCAGTCATTCGTTTTGCATCCCATAAATGTTTAAAAGACTCGTGTTTATGACGTACAATTTAATTCGTTACTTTCGACCTCAAAGTTCGGATAATTTCCGAGGTGTTGTAATGATTTATCAGTTCTTAATCCTTCGTGAGAATGTCATTTAAACTGATTTATAGCTTTCATGCGTGCGCATTTCGTTGAGTTGACTTTAAACGGGTATTGTACCATACTGTGAAGAAAGTGCGCAGATAAATGTGTCCTGAAAATTTAAATAACACTGGCTCATTCTAGAACAGCTGTCAGCTGACAGCTATTTTCAGATATGCATACCAGAGATATGTGTCCAAGCTGAATTGCCTTTGCAGTACTGGAGAATTTGGACTCGAAAAGAGGAGGCACATTGCTGGTCACCTGGCCAAGTTGCTGAAGGTCAACTTTCAGACCTCTGAGATTCAGCATCCAAGTTATAAGGATAGGAAGGACACATCGAAGATACACTTTCCGAACGGACAACAATTTCAGTTGTGAACAACCCAGTTCGCATGAGCACGACACGACTAATCAGCGTTCAGAAAATACAATTTTATTCGCTGAAACCTACAATAAAGTTAACGTGATAACGTGTGATAATGTGATAACGTGATAATGTGATAACATAGGGTTAAGTATATTCAGTGCTGAAGCGAAGAACGGTATTTCTTTCAAATTCGTGATCTTTGTCTACCCCTAAACAGAGCTACAGGTAAACAGTTGTATGCGTCACTGTTTTGTGACGAGCCACCAAAGTGATTTTCAGATATTACGCCGGATCAACTTCAGGAATTTCGTGGATTTGTTTCGGGTGCAAATCCTCAACACTTTGATAGTCTAAGATCTGTCATCAAGGTAGTGTCTTTTAGGCTGTTCGTGTCATCGTTTGCGGCAAGTTCCGTGCCACAAGATATAACGTGGTAAAAGCCAAGCTTATGTTCTAGCACGCAGCAAAGAATCACTTTATTGGATTGAATACTCATGGATAATTATGCGTGTATCACAACGCGTAATTTTCGAACGTAGTCTGGATATAACGTATATCATTTTTTCTCGAATCCGCTAGCTTGATGCAATTTCTCAAGTTTCTCAATAGCAACCGCTATTCTGCTACTTTTGGCTCTTTTCCTTACAACGGGTCTTCCAAAAACTTACCTCTCTATATTCTCTTTCTTTAATCAAGCCACTTGAATTAATGAACGAAAGCGTTCTGGGGCTAGATGACGATGATGGCGTAGAGATGGACGATGATACCTTGTTAGCTTACGTCAACGCGCTAAACGCTGAAAATAGTTCGAATCCCGTGGAGCCCATTCCTACAACTTCCAATGAATGTCTAACAGACACGCTGGATACCACTGACGGGATGATCGCTGAATTACGCTTGGAAGTTGCTGAGGTCAGTGCTTTAATCCTAGCAGTGCCATTAAGTCAGAACGCAAATTTCGTTTGAAATACTGTCAAAAATCCAGGAACCAACGCCACATATAACGTCAGAACGAATAACCTTTTCATGGGTACTCTTTGTCAACCGATGATGCAACTGATCGTCATATGTGGAAGAAGTTTGCGTGCTCCAAACCTTTCTCTTTAGCAAGTTGACCGACTCAGAGCTTATCGACTTGCCAGCCATTCAGCAGAATGGTAGCTAAGTTGTTTCAGACGGAATCACCGTCCGTACCAAGTTTGAGTTATCCAATCATGGGACGCCCCTTCTATGTAGGATGTCTGGTAAGATCCTGGTAGCTTAATGGGGTGAGTAAGACACTTCAGCTGATACAACTTTTTTGAACATATATATTATAGTATGAATCTTCAGTATCTTTTGTTCTCGCAGTACTCAAAGAGCCAAATTTGTGGTTCAGGATTTCTACAGAGTTGGAGAATCGCTTAGCTCTCCCTCAAGCACTTAAATTCGATTTGCATCTGGGGCATAGATTAACCGTGTGTCGTGTGATACGAGTTTCTCGCCCATGAAACAACCATAAAATACACCAGAAGGTGAACAAAGAAAAACAAAATTCAGGGATTCTGTTCCCAAATTCATAACCTGGCGAGTCCTGACCAAGTCTATGTGAGCACTAAAGAATAATGTACTGAATTACATCCGCAGCCTAGTAATCATTATTTCCTGGCTTCAAACACATCATCGACTATCGTTTAGGATCACGACTCCGATTTTAAGTACCTGACTTATCAAACAATGAGTGTCAGTAGCAAGTCGAGTAGATTCGACCCACTCTCGAACTACCTGACCGATCCTAAATTCCGAGGCCAAAAAAGTATGACTATCCAGAATACTTTTGGATAAACAGACATACAGTCAGTAAAATGCCTTCATGAAACATGTGCGAAGATACCTGTGTAACATAGCTCCTCCATCACATCCACCTGCATTGTGGACATGGTGGCAGTCTTTTGTCTATCCCATATACTCAAATTTAACAATATCACCAGACATTCGTTGAGTTAAAATCGGCTTCCGGCGAAATTCCCGGTTGCCGGCAAATCTATGTGAACAAGCGAAGAAGAGCATCCCCCTTAATTTTGTGCAATGAATTCTAACTACTGAAAGCTGTTTGTAGTAGCGCACCGTCCTCTCGGTAGTAAGCATCCTTCTGCGTCACACGCATGGACGCATAAACGCCACAATCACCTCACGAATCGCTCTCCTAAACAGACTGCATCGACACGCTCCCTCTGTCGTCGGTCTTCTTGCGCAACCATGTTAATAACTGGCCGGTCGGTGCCCCATCGCTCCCTCGTAAACCGTAACCCGCCGCATCAACCAAACCGGTATACATTATTATGAATGTCAATAAGCCGTAGAACAATAGTCCCTTGTTGTGACTTCTATTTGGGTTATATTCAGCAAGACACCACCATCCTTTTCGTAAATTAGATCAACTCCAAAAATGTGGGTATCATTTGTAGGTGCAGGAGGCCCCAGAAAGCATCTGCCTAGTTTCGAAGGCTACAAATTCATCAACATGCATTTCATAGGACTCACCACCATAACTCTGAAAGAAGGAGACTATATCCAACAAATGATAAATGAATATTAGTACCGCACACTTATGAAATAGTATGTAATGTACAGTATGTTTTCATATGTTAGGGAAATGACGGCCCTGAAGCATTACAATTTCGCCTCAGAGCCGATTACTGTAGCTCATTCGATACAAGAAGGGTATCAGCGCAGTATGCCTCGTCTTTTGATCTACAAGTTGCTTCTCCGTGTCCAGAAAATTTATTAAGATCTTCAAAGGATCAGCCAAAGTGGCAGATTACATTGATCATCTCCTCCTCACTAAGGAATGCTTCTGTGAAACTTGTCAAACTTATAAATGCTTTAGTGGAAAGAATGAATGTCTCTTGAAAGCTAAAGAACTCCCAAATACCTGCAGTATTGCATGCTAAGTATTACTTCTCACTTGACAGTCTTACGCTATTCTAAAACATTTAGTTATTCGGAAGTTCAGGTAGCTTTCATGGTACAGAAGTTTGTTTACTCTTGGGACAGGATACGACCGAAGTAGAGTCATTAGCGGTCTCATCAACACATTAAGGACAGTTGGCCACTCGAAACTGGCATGTCTGTGTCCACAAATACACTATGTAACATGAAGTATATTGTGATGATACGTCGAGTATCGTTCCAAGGATACTTCTAAATAGATTGTTTTCCCAACTCTGCATCTTTTACACCAGATTTATCAACAAATGCGCCAAATGTGTGTGGAATTGCAAGCACTGAGTAACGCACAAGGCACCTCTGGTGCTTTGTTAAACGGCGGAGCTCACACACCGGACGAGTTGGCTATGGTTGAAATGGACTTCCGGCTCAGTTCTCTACGTTCCGTCCTGGGTGATCTGCGAGGGCTACTTCGGGAACTTGTCTCCGATACTACTTGTAAGGAAAAACCGATCACCCGCCCCAGGAAGAACTGTCAGGAAGAAATTGTAAGAAACGAACAGTAGTTCATTTCTTGTGTGCCCCCTTATATCTTCATGCGTCGTCCTGCTAGGCTATTCATTTTTGCTTGGTGAATGCAAATACTTTTGCACTCAGGTAGACTACATTCGCGGTGGGATATGGCGGTCCGATGATTTATTGTGCTCAAGTTTAGAGCCATATGATTACTCGAGTATGGTCAACCACCCGATCCTTCGTCGGCTGGACCAATTTGTTAGTTATATATTTTCTCCTGCAAGGCTTCAAGAGAAAGAAAAAACATAGTTAAGAAGAGGCTACTTTTTATTACGGCGTTGCTTGTATACCTGAGCACTACGTTCTACGAGAAATCCCTCAGGAAATTCCTCCTTCGTCGAATAGCTTGGGTTAGGCCACTAGTTCGTAAGTTGATTAGAATTAGCCAAAAATAGGCTGCTCACAATACAGTAAGATGACTGTAATGGGAGTCGCGACAAGTCTATAAGTTCCCTGATAGACTTTTATACCGCGTCCAGTCGGTATGTATATATTTGACTGTTTGTTTTTTTCCTTCATGATCCCAACGACTCGTTATACTCAGTCAACTGAAAAACGGTTGGACTTGATCACGGATTGATCGTTTTTTTTACTTTAAGAAGCAGTCTTTTAGAACACACAAAACTATGCCACCTAGGAAACAGAAATCAGAGGAGGTTTTATGTAATTCTTTGGGCTTACTAGATGAGCGGATTTTCAAAACTGAGCCGCCAGTATGACCCGGATTCACATACTAGTTAACGTTGTCTATAGCTGCCATAAGTAGATGGAATAGTGAGGTAACTAAACACAGTATCTCAATATTTTACATATCTCACTCCACCGAATGATCTCTACTTTTTCAAACCGTGAAGGTAATACTTGTGGTCATGATCTCTACCAAAAGCAGATTTTGTGGAGTATAGTGGCACAGCAAACGCAGAAGGAAGCTAACTTCAAGGACCTCCAGAACGAGTTCTAGGACATTCTAAAACAGGAACAGAGAAGCCTCTATCCAGATATAATCCACATACTAGGTAAACGGTGGTATGTGAAATTATAAATAAAGGTTATGTAGCAAATTGGCGGGAGAACGGCGGCGAAATCTCTCAAGACGAGGTGGCACCAGTAAATGGCCCCATGCTTTTGATGTGTCAGTATTTACCTAGTGGTGTTCGTTCGCCATATGGCTTAAATAATACTCCTGCAATTTCCTTGGTTTGGCTTGGGCGAAATCTGTCGTCTGCAAACCCAAAGCCATCTACTTCCACACCCTAGGAGTGGAGCTATGGTGAATAAATGGATAATCATTTGCTCATAAGGGTATGTGATCTTTGAATTCCGAAAAGAACAGTAAACGGCAACAGTTTCAACAATCCACAAAGGTAGTTGATGAATGCCTTTGACACTATGCACTCCAAAATTGAGTAGTAAAGACCACATACTATATCAAAAGATGGTCCGAGTTGTCGAATGAAAATCTGAACAATTGTTGCTTCTAGTCAGTAAGTGAATGCCAAGTTATCCATTTGTTGAAGCTCAGTAGCCTCATATTTTTGTCTCAGTTTTATTATATACTATTCATAACGGCAAAGTGCCCAGTACTGTGTGGTTGGCTACATTGCCGTTTAACAGATATGTTCTCCTTAGTAGGTGAGTATTTGGAAAAATGGAAATATGGCTTGATGTTCACTTTTTGGAATGCATATTGGTCACAAAGCTCACCTTCATCATGAAATCCTCCAGACTTAACCCATATTTAGTCACACTGAGAAAATTTTCAGTTTGCAATGTCCATCACCTCGTCCACCCGAAAGCGGCGACAGTTCATTGGGAGCAACGATCAGGCGGTATTCGATCATACGATTAATAATGTGTGCGTTCCAACTGAGTATGCTTTGCTACTCCATACACAATGACTAGAAAGAACACATCGTTCTCTAAGGCCAAACCATCAGCAAGTACCCGTTTGTGATCATCATAATAGCAGAAGGCGCTGATGTTGAGACGGATTCTGATCCCCTATCCTATTCTTAGTCCCGTTTTTGACACTATTTCAACAATTGTTTTGTCAGAGTTTCATGTTTAGCTGCTGAGAAAACTATCCACTAAGACATTACAGTCCTTACAGGAAACTCCACCAAATAAACTTAGTATAAGCCCGTTCAACAAAAAAAGCTGATGATTAAGCCCAACCAACAGCTTGAGGGGGATTGTGATCAGCTGATATCTGGTCGCCACCGATAGTCCTTTGGCCGCTTGAATCTGTCAGCCACAACCATCCATGTAGCACTTCGCAGACTATGAATTTCCTGTAAAACAGCGGCCGCTGTGGCGATTTGAAATCCTATAGAAGAAGTATGTCTAGTCGGCCTTTGTGCATACCTTTGTCTTACAATTTTGCAGCCTGCCAATTCACTTGGGAAACTTGAATGATTTTCAGCCTAGTTTTGGCGGCAAAGTCCATCTCATTTAAGGGCAAGAAGTAGCATAAAACCAGGATACTTCAGCCCGAGCCGAATTATGCTTGGTACTAATGCATTCAAACTTGTCCGATGTGAATGTCTTAGTGGCCTTGGCATCATGGCCCATGACGACCGCTAAAACTGGGCCCTGTGCAGTGCAAATTTATTCTGTCTACTCAAATATTTTCAGTAGTTAAAGGGGAAATCTATCTTCCAGAGCACGCCGCTCTTCAAGCAATCAACATTGTCAAACCATGGAATCAGCGCTGCGTGCCTCACGAAACTTTCGGGATTTTTGAACTTAGGACATTATGAATTTGCTTTCGAACGCTTTAAAAGTTAGTTGGGTGGTTAATGGTCAACGTAGTCCACCTTCTCCTTAGCAAGGTATGACGCCATCCTCCATCAATCACGCGATTCACGTGGTGTTAGCCAGTTCCTCGTTATGTGATTCCCCACTCGGAAGACCGGTGTGACTTTTCCGCAAAAGTTTGAATAGCAACTGATACCTCAGTCTGCTGAAGTGCGAATTAATTGCGCTGCGTTTTAGGTGTATTACGGGAGCTGCAAACATTTGTGTACTGTTTCTAACGCATTGTCATCGAATGGTCCGGTTCCCCAGAGAGATAACGACTGATACCAGGAACTTCCCGTACGGAGAGTAGTTACACAAAACTGTGTTGCAAACTGCCCAAGTGTGAAGGCATAAGCAGTGGCTTATACGAAGAAGTAAAATGAATTGCTTACTGCTCTCAGGCCAAACAGCTATTTAAATGAACAAATCCTGGACAAATAACATCACCACTCTCCGTCATCAAGCCATAAAATTGGGAGGAAACACATTTGGCTCTGTGTTGTTGTTGTTGTTGTTCCTATGCACTGGAAGAGTTGGGGAAAAATTCGGGTGAATTCAGGGTGATCATAAGCCAGCTAGCGAACTTCTGAAGAAGGTGTTCGAACTGTCTCACCTGATGCACCATTCTCGTAAGCTTTTGGCCGTGCCTGATGCAGCTTAGATAGTTGACTTTCACATGAAACTCGAATATTGAACTGAAATCCTGACCAGAAGTATACCGGCTTCTAGGCCTCTATGATTCAGTCCCGTCATACAGACAGTTCGATTTTCCCGTTACAGACAGTATGCCCCGAAAATTCCGATGTCATTGTCTAGATGATGAATTCTGCTGATTTTGGAATATGGTAGATATTGCTATCTTCGACTCCTATATACGCCAAGTTAAGTGATGGAATACAAGACAAGCGGGATGGGTGTCATTAATTTGATAAGTGGACTTTGTGGTCAGCACATGAACAGAGAACTTCTCCTATCACACTATTATATTCCATTTTATTTGCTCTTAACGACAGGGACAGATATTCCTTAACTGGGCGTTAGTCGACTACCCGAAGAGAGACATATTATACAAAATACGTTATTATTGTTTTGAGTGACGGCCCTCTCAAACAGGATGGAATTGGGCACACGCGTTTTCCTTGCACGAAGATGCGTTAGCTCGTGGCTCAGACTGTTTTAGGTCCTATATTCCAGCACAGGTTTATTTGACTCCTCAATAGAAGGTCCACTGGCACCCCTAACTTTACGCATTAATCATATCAGCTACCGTCACCAATGCGCGGCTACTTACCCCACCTCCTCAAATAATTGGTGGGCGAAACTGTGGGAGCCATAATCACTGACCGACAAGTACGTGGTCATTACTCCCGAGAAGATTCGAATGGCCGCTGTATGAGTACATTATGCTGGCGTGCTCTACTTTAGCTTAGGATGACTCGTTCAAGGAGATGAATGTCACGGATTGCATCCACTTGCTCTTCTTAGTTGGAAACAAAATCTGCACAAAATAAAACCCAGTTTTGAAATTCATGTGAATTTTCGGCGTCTGATTTGGCTAGGTTTAATCACATTCCTGCTACGCCTAAATTCCAGCACCGTTGACCTCAGCAGAGACCAGGATTGGGAACCTTCATCACCAATCCATCATCTGAAAATTAGTCTAGGGACTTAATGCGACGTTGCTGGACGCGGTTGGCTGGCTGTGAAATGTGGGTGCAATGCCGCCGAACTCTACCGATTCGCAATTAAGCGAATTGATTGTGAAGAGACGCGGACCAAAAGCTTTTGAGCTATTGATATTCGTACACTGTACTAACCAGGTCCAATACCCATAATATAAATAAAGCCTAGATTTCGGATATTCGGTTGACCTTAACTGACTGCCACAGTTGAGATGTGCTAACTGTTGGTCACCAAGTTCAGCCAAATAAAATTGCAATGGAGCGTTCGAAGGTATGTTGAGGAACTTTACATAAACATCGTAGTTGGTAAACACGATATCTGACACAAACCAGGCTAATAGATAGTACCCATAAGTTGATCCATGGTTTCGCGATTGCACCGAGAACCTTTAGAACTCCCTCACTTGAGCCCATCCGAAGGCAGTTCGGTTCTCATTCTCCATCAGCGGCCACCTCCTGTGGGACCCATCCGGAAAGAAGTTATCCACCCTAGGGATAGATCAAATACTTTCTTTTCCTGTAGCACTTCTCCTGGAACGTTTACCAGTGATAAGACGAAAAATGTAAGTTGTTCAAGTCAGTCTATATCTATTGGACGTTTCTAGCCATTATTTAGAGAAATGGGTACTTCAGATTTTAAATTGTTTGTAGAGAATGTGTACACGCCGAGCGCAATTTGTGCAGATTTTTAAGGCCTCAGTAGATTATCTCAGAAAAAGACCTCCATCGAGAAGCAAATTTAGAAATCAGCGAACCGTTTTCAGATACAACCTCTCCCCCAAGTGAACGAAGCCCACAGACCTAAGAAGATACAGAAGTTACAGAAAGATCTCGAAACGGCTAGTTTATTGTCCTGGAGAGAAGATGTCCAGGAAATGCCCCATACCACCAAACCAGATTTCTCAGCTGACTGTTTGAAAATAATCGCTTGTTTGATAGCCGAACTACTCACTTTGGTTGCAAAAGTTTCACCACTTGTCGAGTCAACCCACCATTGTCTCGTTATGAAACACATCCAGTTATACATTCTCCACATCAGTGAACTCTGTTTGATGAGATCTGACCTAACTTAGACGACAGTCTATCCTTGGATAAGGCAGAGCAGCAATTAGTGGACCATTACACGGCTGACTTACCGTTTGAAGAGAGTAAAACTGAAGAGAAGAATAAGTCTAAACTTGTCATATCCCCAATAGTTTTGTACCTTATTACTAAAGTCGCAAAACGGTACATCCTTTTACAATCCTGTCAGGTTTAGTGTTTGCTGTTCCGGTCTAATTAGATAAAATTAACACTAAGTCCTAGGCAGCATGGGTTGACGGCCAGTACACTAACACACCGTGTGGAGCTCTTGAGTGTGAATCATGGATGCATTAGGTGATTAGATATCTATAGCATTCATGTCGGGCAGAACGAAAAATTCGAACCCGCTCCCGGAACGTTGTTGAAAGCTGCTGGATATGAATAGAATTTCAATTTCCATGCGATATCATTCTTATTGGTCACTCATCTAGAAAAAAGCATTCCAGCCAGATAATGTGTGAGGAGAAACTGCCCAACAAGCTACTACATGTTTACAATTTCGCCAGGCCAGACTTGAGGATCATCTGCACCTTCTACCTTCTTCTTAGGGTCAAGATATTTCCTCACCGAAAAAGCTGGACACCACCACAAGCCCATCACATGGAAACGGGTACCCTCTGGAAGACTCTTTTCGGATTTCAGTACAGGTATGGCAAACGGGCTAATTTTGTTTCGAATGCTTCTGTCAACTGGAAATTTATAGCAGTGTGAATTTAAAAAGCCATGAAAGTGTGCTTGATATTATAATGATGTGACTCGACAAGTTTGAGAATACCCTAAAAAGAAGCAATGTGGGTGGATGAGGAAGAAACTGAGTGAGCCAATTTACCTCTTTATTTTGAAACAGTACCTTCGTAGTACTTTTTGACGAGCATTTTCATCTTTATGGGGTGCTTCTGAAACTGCTATCTCGCACCCGTGTCTTTAGTTAGCGGATTTTGACTCTTTGCTCTTTGCTACCCAAAAAGATTATTTGTGACCATGGCGAACCACAATCAATAACGCTCGAAACATGTGAAAGAGGTGTTTCTCTGATGCATCCATTATCTGGAGCGGTTGCCATGTTGATATCCTCGTTGTTGACTGAAGGCAGTGGTAACCAAGTCGTACGCTACATGATTCGAGAACGCCGACAGCTCAACGAAATGTCGAAAGAAAATTGAACAAATAGTGTGGTTAGTAGAATGAATTTTATGCACACACAACTCCGAACTCAGAAATAAACACCAAAATTAGTGCCCAACTGTGCGGATCTTGTACGAAGACCATAAAAATACATACAGATCATGACCATCCTAGGTCGCTTATCACTTACCGAAGAGTTAACCATCTTTGGGATTTTTGCGGAAGTTCTGCTCCAGACCGTTCGCATCTACTTATTGTGCATTGCACTGAGTTGGTCTCAGCGGTATCTGGTATCCATCAGCGAAAAGACAGCACAGCTTGAAGTAATATGACCTGTTTCATTCGAAAGATCAGTATTTTTCTTGTCCACTGTTAGTGGATGGTTTTGCATAACCCCTCCAATAACATGTTATTTCTGTAAAATCTGAGTGCTAAATACGGGAATCTGGAAAACATTTTGTTATTTTTGGGTGAATTTATGTTTTTGTGGTGAGGAGCATTCGGATAATACGAGAGAATATCATGGCAATTTCTTTAGGATATTTTTCGGCAGTTATGCAGGTCTGTTTGGAAACCCCCGAAGTGGGTGTACTACGACAGTCATCTTATACAGGCGATAAAACAATCTCAACTGGATGGATGATTTCTCAGAAGTACAAGTCGACAAACCTTTTGGCCACTGGCTCAGAAAGACCGTATGAGAATGGAAATTGGTTTCCAGTTGCTTCCACCTCAACAGTCGAAATCGACGTCACGCGTGGCCTAACTTTAGGATAAGACATTTGTGTTTATTAAGTAGCAAGCTGACGGGAAATGTAAGGGGGTTTGACAACAGTTAGTCCAACTATGAGGTTCCTGGTCATAACTAGATGAAACCTGCTCGTCGCCGGTCCACATTTACCACCAAAAACTGGGAAGCCGCAGTGGCAAGAATCGGTATAGAATGACCTGTAATGTCCCGAATGGGAACGGTGGCTCTTGATACGTCAGATGAAAGCATGACTTGTCGTACTGTCCATCACCAGATTGTCAGATAATGCATTTCGTCAGCTGGCTTAGGCAGTCCTAATTTAATGGCTGGGAAAAACTGAGTCGAATGGCGTTCACTAACATTTCTTTAAGTACGAAAATGTCTCCGACTATTCAGGGTTTTAAACGTTTGAAAACCGTTTGAATGTGGTTAGCCTTTGTGATATCTGGAATACACATGCATCATGCTATAGTGCAGAAGCGGTTCCCACAAGGAGCACGAGTTACAAGAGTGGCATCGAAGGTCCTCTCCGTTCTCCGACGGTTGAGTGAACACAGGGAGATGCAGATGCGCGAACACCAAGCTGGGTTCCGTCCTGAAAGAGGGTGCACCGATCATATCTTCACCATTCGACTGATTCTGGAACTGTGATACTGCTTCCAGTAGCCAACAAAGGTTGCCTTCCTTGATATGAGAGCTGTCGCTGACTCTGTGGACACTATGGTAGTGTATGGAAAGCAGAAGTGTCCCGAGTGCGTTCTTGAACCTACCCGTAAGTAAGCTCCTGTGGACGCATCAGTGTCTACAGTGAGCCCTTGGCTGAGTACATCACATCAACTGGTGTCGGTCAACGCTGTCTTGTTTCACCTTTCCTCTTAAAATTCGTTGTGGATACGATTATGGAAGACTCACTCCCAGTATCTATTGCCGTCGAAATGTTCCCTGGGCGTTCGCACACAGGTATAGAGTACGCAGAAGATATAACTCTTCTTGGATCCAGTGCCGTGTTAATGTAAACAATAATAAGTAATCTAAATAATTCTGCCTCACATTTCGGCAAGGGCTTCACGTCTGCGAAGTGTGAAGTGCTGCTGTAAGATTGAGTGGGCTCGGACACTAACCTCATGTTTGCAGATGAGCCGATTGAGGTATCACACAAAATTGTCTACTTTGGTGTCTGTATCAGTACCGGTGGTCTCGCGAGAGATGATATTGCCACCTGGAGTGAGAAGACCAGAGCAGCATTTATGAACTGTATTACCTTTGGCGTACGTGTGATATGAGTTCATTCGTCAAGAGTCGAGCTTGCAATGCTGTGGCACGCTCTATATTATTAAACGGGTCAGAAACCTGACGGCTGCGCGTTGAGGATCATCGACCATCGATGTCTTCGGAGCATTGCCCGAGTCTGGTTGAAACACAGGATCAGTAATGTTGAGGTACGTCAAATGGTATTCAGAAAAAAATAACTCGCCCACGCTAGCTCAACTGGTCACCCTGCATAGGTTGGGCTGTCTTGGCCACGTGCTCCGTATGCAGTTGACGGACATCTTCAAAGGTTTATTTTTGCAGAACCACAAGAGGGGTAGAAACGAGCCAGAAGAGGTTATGCAAAGACTCGAAGTGCGAAAGCCAATACCAGCAAATTCAGATGCGCTGGTCAGTGTCGTCTCCCTGAATGGGGACCTCGAGATGGACCATTGTCAGACGTGGCCCAGTCACACTCGCAATGAAGCTCGTGAATCCAAGCTATTGCCTGCAATACATAGTCGCCTCCCCAATATCCCATTAACAGTCTACTGACAGTCCTTTAGTTACGCACCAATTTATCAGCTCCCACCTATCCCACCCCAAATACCCAGTGAAGGAAACTGTGGTATCTACAACTACTGTACGACAAGTACGCGGTTCTTACAGCTGATAATGGCGATGATTCTTGGGATTATCAATGAATAAATTTGGCACTGACTTCAAAAGTTGTAGGTTTATCATGATGAATCAAGGCCGATTTGAGTTTTGAATTATCACTCGTAATAGGAGATCTAGAGTGACCTGTTCTCCAGTGGAATTGCTGAAGAACGCCATCTCCGCATCATCAGGTAGGCTTTCCCACCTTACGCACCATGTTTCGACCAACCCACGGTAAAATCTAGCATTTTCAGCAAGTTTCTTCATATCCAACATTTTGGGATTCGCTAATGTAATCGGAACAGTTACAATTGGAACGGAGCAAAGTTGCAGGAATATGTTAGCATCTAGGACCTGAACTTGCAGGAGTGAGTGCCAAAAGTAGCATTAGGTTGTGCAGTTGAATTAATTCTAATATAAAAAATATCCACAGCATGACTGTGCAAGCTCAACTATTATCTATCAATCTCAAAAGCAATGCAACTCGTCCGACGATCAATCATGCAACGCATCCGTTCAGGCAAACACCACTCCCTAACCAATGCACTCAGTCCTACCAACCAAATAGATGCATACGAATGTATGGTACTTGTGCCCTCTGCGAAACAGCCCACAAGGTCAGATAGAAAGCACACAACAATGTGTATCGAAAATATATTGAACGAGTGAAGTAAAAGCCCTGGCCTGGGTTAGACCAAGTTACAACGTAGCAAGTCCAACTGATAAAACATAGCCTCTCAGGTCATGCACACAGCACGTGATGCAGGGGCTGCGCGGCCTAATAAGAACAATCAATATTTCTCGGCACTCGCATATGTTCATGTTAATACGACTCGACTAAGTTAAAGCAAAACGTTTTTGCTAACAACCCCTTCACGGTCGAAGAATCGGATTCATCGCTGTTAAATAGAACTTGAACGTGAAACTCTCAGCAGAGGGCCAAGTATGGAACGCCACGTGTCTGGCTTGACACATCCTCTACACTCATGGTTACCAACTGGTCAAATGTATCTCAAAGACAGTGTCCAGTATCAGAAACCCGTGAACGGCAACGTTAAGACAGAACCTACGAAAAAGTAGCCTCAGACGATGCCTCTAAAAGCAAGTTAATCATATGAGGAAACATTTAAAAATATAGTGATTTCTACACAACCTTCGGACCGAGATTGAATATCTCTCAAGCCTTTCATCGAGGTGAGGTGTCAAGGTGAACCAATGTGCAAATTTTTTGTGCGACAGCTCCGAGAGCATTTAAGCTCTCCACCAGCTTTCAAACACGGTTGATTATGCGATGAAAACCTGATCTCTTTCAGCTGGCAGTTGCAGGCGATGTTCCTTTGCGTAGCGTTTGTAGGTTTACCTGAGTGATCACAAACCCTGTGAAACTTAGTGTAGTTTGGCGGACGCACTACTTTAGTAAGTCACACGACGCAAGTCCAACTGTGTGCGGCTAGCTACCTTACTGTTCCTCAGAGTCATCAGACCACGGACGACAATTTGCTTAGAGACCTCGGATCTTCATTACTGCCTAATAAAGTGATGATGGCGCTCATTTTGGACGTAAAAAGTCTGTATTCCTTAACTGTCAGCCGTCTTTGGACTAAGCGTGTGTGCAAGCGTCACCTCAGCAGACCAAAGATAAACACATAAAGACGCTCAACTAGATACCATAAATCTATCGAATATCAGTGCCGAATTCCGACACTCAAACGGATTTCTATGATGGTTTATCCACTCGATCAAATGCTAAACAATAGTGCTGAACTTTTCGGAGGTCAATATTGGCTTGAGGGGCTTCCTTTGGGGTCCACATAGGAGCAGCTTTGAGTACACCTTCCCCATCCCCATGGTTAGTTATTCACCAAAGTTACAAAAGACGGATCGCTTCAGAGTTTACCCAACACACTTCCACCATATACACTTGTGTCTTAGGACCAGGTGGATTGGCTTAATTACAGAGTTCGAGCTCAATTGCATACCAACCTAGCTTTCACAAGAGACTCACACGAACCCCAGATGCATCTTTCGTTTAAGTTGTTCTTCTTCAGTATATCCAATTTCCCGACCGACCTGTTGGAATCTTGTGTGGCCGCCCGGAGTTTGGCAGGATCACTCTAACAGTGACAGATCATAATGTGACTTGGATTTAAGAATGACACCAGTGAAAACACGTTCGCATGCATGCTACACGGGCAGGTTGACCCGGGATGAGTTCGTACTTGCCATTCGCGCCTCACCCAGCACGAGTAGACGCCATGTACAATCTTGGTCGTGCGCTGATTGCTATCTGGTGGTCGATCTATCCGATTTCTTGGCTTACGATTTTGCGCCACCTCTTCACCCAGGAAGTGATTCTCGTTTCCCTTTGTCTAAGTTAAACTTTCCAACTGCAGCTGAAGTTGAAATATAGGTTAGTTTGAAGGTGGTGTTTATAAGAAAGCGTTCAGCTGTAGCACCCTTCCGGTGCCTAGCTGCCATGCCACCTGAAGGGAGCACGAGTGCTGGGATACTGCCAGGTTGCCAAAGCCCATATAGGGGAAGTCGAGAGGCAGAGGTCGGGTTCGAACCACGGACCTTCCAGTTAGTAGATTCGCGCTCTAACCACCTGAGCCATCTCGCCCCGCCACCTGAGCGATCCCGCCCCACCACCTGAGTCTGTTGGTGTTTATAGGTCTGAAACAATCACTTTTGAAGCTGATCCTCACCGAACGAACCGGAAAGTCGCTGAGGCAGCAACTAGGAATGCCATTCACACTCATGTCACTTTGGCCAGTTTCTTGTAGAACAATGAAAACAAGGATATAATGGTCCGAATTCGACCGAATGTTTAAGTGTACGGTTGTGGAGTGGTGTTAGGCACAATCTATTTCAACCTTTTATCAAGAGCATTTCCCCCATCACAAAACCATTGGCCGGTCCCGTGAGTGTCCTTTCTAAGGAGAAATCACCCATGCCAAATGTTTTACTTGCGAACAATTATCATCGATTCAGTGACTTACATGTTTTCTATCTTTGGATTTACCCCCGCTTCGAACGGTGGACTGAAATGTGGTCTATTACAACCGTTGTTACAGGACCCTGTCGAAGCTATGCTGAACGAGTAAGTTGCTACATAAATATTGCAGCGCTGAGCTGTCAGTAATTCGTACTTCGGTTTTCCACTCTGGCATGTCTCAACTGCCATTATTTTGAACACATGAAAGAGTATGCTTGTTCTATACACTATTAACATCTCGAGCAAATGACCAGAACTTCAAAATTATCGAACACATGCGGTGAAATGATGTGTTACGCAAGGCTCGATCGGATGGGTTTAGATAGCTGATGGTCCTTACAAAATCTTCACATAATCCCCAGGAAACTGAACAAAATTCAACCATTGGGTTGATAACTGCTTCGTTTCATCGCCGTAAATGTGAATTCTAATGCGGTAGACAGTCCACTTGGATGTGGAGGTTCCGTTGTCTGATGAAACATCTTTGTTTGCCATCAGGGCTGGTACCAGTTATCAGTGTAAGTCAATCATACGATCGTGTGAACACGATCAAAATCAGCAATAGATATGGCTGTTAGCCCAGCTGTTCACGAGATGATTTGCCACACTCTATCGACCGAGGACACAATGTAAACTGAAGTTATGTGCGGGCCAGTAATTCTCATTCAGTACTGCCAAAGCATTACCGTTCATCTTGGTCGTTTCACTGTGAAAACAGACGTCATCTAAGGACACGATGGACTGGAATGGGGTTTATTGATATAAATAGACTGCATGATGTACAACTGCCTAACAAGAGAAAACTATCGTGATGTATGCAGCGAAGAGATTATATTTTACTATAAAGCAGAAGTCACCGGTATTGAGAGACATTTCAAAACACTTTGTCGACTTCATCAGGACAGTCCTAAGGCATAATTTGCGAGGTGATAAAAAATACTCTGCTCAGTCACCGAGACATCATGATATAATTTCTGTACTTGGTATGATACTTGTGAGGTTACTGATAACTGACAACCCATAGCTCTTTTCAAAAATCTTAGGGCCCATCAAGTGGGCTTAGTCCCGAGCTCTCGTCTCCATGTGTTCTGCCTCAACACTAAATTGTACAGGACTGGCGAACCACACCTCCTTTGTGTTAACTAAAGACTCAACTGAGCCCCAGCTGTATCTTCTTCCAGTGAATGTCCTAAAAACGGACCGGCTCATGTTTCGGTTAAAACGGCCTTCCAGAGGTTGTTCTTGACGGAACATACTACTACGCCAACCTGGTGAGCCACAGAATGGGCGAAACCTGTAGCGGGGCGCCGAAGAGTTTTCAGCGACCCTATGGGTGGTGCGTTGTGGAGATTATTATTTGAAATATCCGGCATCATAGATAAGAATTAAAGTGTAATAAGCATATCGCATGTAGAGAGGTGCATGAGAAATACAGTCGGAGATATGTATCTCATTCTTTGCCAGAAGAATAGCAGCTTGGCATGAAATTATTGGGCTATCGGCCGTCCATTTGGCTGTAGCGGTTCTCTTGTATTCAGAACGAATGTTTATTTTGCTAAAGAAAGCAAGATTCCTCAATCATAATGGTGGAATTCAATGCAAATTAGTCTGAGTTAATACTAGCTTTACTAAAAAAAAATGGTTGATTGTCTCCACATGTTTAATTTTGCTTCCTACAATCAAGTACAAAATTAGATTGAGGAACATTTACGCGTGTGACCGAGCTGACGAGCTTGAAAAGGAGCAAAACCGACAATGGACTGATCTGCATTTCCATCAACTTTATGGGCGGTGTCTCACCAAGGATGATGATTAGCAGTTTCGCATGATGAGATATTGCTAAAAGAAGATTTAGAGTCAAGGCGGGGCATTTTTTATGAAATATTCATCAAACATTCAAGGGGATCCTTTAACCACGGTTGAGTTAACGCCTTCTGAGTTAGGTCCACAATAACTGTCAGTAACCAACGGATTTAGGGCAGGCACAGTTTTTTTTTGGTTTGAAATCGATTTTACTGGTATGTCGCTTTTTTGTGAACCTCTTATTTGAGGTGTTTGGGTTCAGTCGAGTTTGTATTTGGCCTGTGGAAAAACATTACGCATCTTAACTAGCTTCAGATATGTTGCCACGTTTCCGTACCAAAGGTATGTTGTTTCGGAAGTATGTCTACTCTGGATTCCCCTGTATCAGTAAGGCTGCCAGCCACTCCGAAGATATAATCCGTCTTGTCTACTACGAGCACTTCCGTTATTTTGTCTGGTTCTGGTAGTAAGACCAGGTTGTCCATCGCGTGTAACTCCTTCATTGTTTTCTAGTGTCTAGGTTTTAGACAGACACTCGCGTAGTATCAAGTAGCATCTAATATGCGCTATTCATGAACATGGTGACTTGAAGTGATAACATAACGTAAATCATACTGTCAGAACAGTATAAACAAGAGATGTAGTAGAGAAACCAGTATAATGAAAACGACCGTCCTTCGCCTATTAATTTCTGGATGTTTTTTTGTCCGGTAAGCTAGTCCGAAAAACATATCCATAACTCCAACAAGTAGTCTTCAAACCCGCTTTTTCGTGCAGTATATGTGGGCTCAGACGGTTTGTGCATTAGCGCTCTAGTTGTAACAAACTTGACTTGCGTATCAGAAAGTGACAAGAACTAATAAATGCCTGTTTAACCAGAATGACGATGAGTACAGTAGTTAGGTGCATCTGGATAAGCAAAGCGAAAAGTGGAATAAGCCAAAAAGTTACTTGTCGTTTGCGGACAGCTGTTTAGAGTCCCTGGGTGAAGTTGCGGACCTGTTTTCTCTGCAGTGTAGCTGCTACATGCGTGCTCTTTAGTTGTCCGTGGAAATCGGTTGACTCCTTGTCCTGTGCGCGTGTTTGTGGTGGACCAAGTTGCATACCTATTAATCGGGTGCACATGGCTTGTTTCGACTCACACCAGACCGCACAGACACTCAAAGGTCAAATGAGCCGTGATTGCGTGGCGTGATTTGTGCGTGTAGGACGAAAAACGAATTTCGTGGTCTAGTCAGCGACTGTTTGAACTGTCTCATCGAGTATGTGAGTGAACCGGACTGCCTAGCTAAATTTCACCTGTCCTTGTGCCCTGGGTTTATGCCGTGTTAGGATTGCAAAGGTTACTGGACCAGTCCCGCGGATAGGATCTTACTCTAAAGCGACGGTGATATCCGAAGGTGCGGATGGTTTTCCTTAAGGAAATAGGGATTTTTCGAACTAAATCCCCACGCTTCCCTTCTCCTTCCACTCTTTATTAAGGCTTTCTTCCCTTATGGTTGTACAGTAAATAAGGACCAGCATTTACTACTGATGAATTGCTGTCAGTAATGACGATGAAGTCGTCCTCTGGGGAAATGTGGAACTGTTAGGATCAGCTGTGATTTGTGCGAAAAATTCGACGCACGCTCTAGAACGAACAAAAGCCACCTCCTACTGCTCAGTAAACATGAATCACATGACGTCAGAGTTTATTTTACTCTTTAAGAGCTAGGATAGTTAGAAGATGCAGACCATGTCCAACAACTTATTAATAATGAAGTTGAAAGTGTTAATTAGTCGCCACTTCACCTTATCTGAACTGTAGAAGTCTACTCAACTGGCTTTGAAAACCCTGGTGCATACAGTGTGTTCTGGAGAACCCCGTTTCATTATGAGCTAATCTGTAGTTGTTTGGACTTCGGTTACGTAACATCAGACCAGGTGGCTAATCTGGATGTTGTATAGGGCTTATTGATGGAGTTAGTTGCGGTTACGTAACCGAAACCTAAAGGTTCTATGAATCAGTTAAACTTTAACAACCCTATCATTGAAGCCACAATACAAAACAACCTGCCTACAACCAAAGCAGCAATGAAATATTGGAACGCAGCCAAACCAATTTTGAGACAACACAAGCTGCTGTCTCGCCCCAATTTGACTTGTGAGCACAAGCTCTGTTAGTATTAGTTGATCAATATCGTCTCCGTGAACGCTAGGAATATCATACTAATATTGCACAGTAGAACACTAAAAGCCTCTTTGGGATCGTCCGTGACCTGCAGTTAGCTTGAGACTGATCAGTTGAGTTTCCGAGGTTCAGTATGTGGTCCAACGTTTGGTCACGATCAATCACCTGACTCAAACAGCGTTTACCTGACCTCCTGTCTGTCCCGTCAGCGCAAGTTCCAAGGCCAAAGCAAATGAAAACGTACGCATGAGGCAGTGGTGCTAGGTGTATTACGCTTTTGAATCGAGGACTGGTTTGCCTCGGTAAGGAGGCCAGCATTAGCTGAACTCCTAGATTCGTACGACTACCATTGTCTTGTAGTTTGTGCATTGTTTCCAGAGCCAAATTATCCCCTCTAAACTGTAACATGGGGAAATCTTCGTTCTTGTGGAGTAGAGTACAGTTTAGTTTGTCGCTTACCATGGACAATGTTAAGTTTCTTATGATAGCCGTTCGAGAGTATGGACCTCATTTGGAATTTCATTCGGATGTAACTGAAGTCCGAGGATACCATACACGCAGGCTCTTTATTATTCTCAGTTCAGCGTTTTCTTCCTCGTGAAATTAAATTTTTGGGTACTTCCCGGTTCATATGAGCTTATGACACACTGAATGTCAGTCAGAAGTACAATTAAGGAGTCTAATTGTAAAAATATACATAACGCGATGTTATTTTTCCAAGTATGATGTGACTTATCCACGTGATTTTCATTGAAGTAGTTACAGTGAGAACGGCCTGCAGAGATCAACATATCATCTGTAAAGGATTTGGAAATTGTTGTACTGAAAGTGTGTTTACAACTAACGTTCGGTCATTCTTGAATAAACGCATGCTAATATCGACTCGAGCGAGGTAACTACTGCCAAGCCGTCCATCAGCTTATATGCTTCACCTTTTAATCACCAACTCAACAAACATACCACGAATATTTCTCGGGATGACCATCGTCAAGTTGCAACAACTCATATCGGGTGGTTGCTTCAAACTCGACTCGCTCAAAGACAAAATCGTTTCCAAACCAACGGCTTTAACCGTGGAAGTTGTGTCAATTAGAATCCAAATGTGGAACGAGAAACTTCATCCCGTTCCTAGTTATGGACGTATCATCCGTTCACCATAGTCTATTGGAGTTCACCCTGTTTTGGTTGTTAGTCAGATAAATCTAAATAATGATTCATTATTGAGACGCTCCTTTTACCTATAATGTTTCTTAGAGGGTGTCTCTTCCACATCGAAAATGTTGCGTTCCGTTTAAAATGCTTTCCAGGGTGTTAGGCTTTTTGGTTAGACTAGGAATGGATGGGTATGCCTCGTAAGATTCTAGAAGGAGCACTTCTTCACGGAATCGTTGGATTAAAGTACGGTTGGAATGATCAAACCAGCTACTCCATGCCTAGCATTCTTTTGGTACAGTTAGTTTACATTATTCATGAGGAGTTCGAAAAGATAACTCTCAACACACCCAATGGTTCCTCTGGAAAGTTTCAAAGGGAGTATGAGGAGTGAATTAAGAGCACAGGTCTGATTTGCCTATAGTAGGCTATTGCGCAGTTGTCCTGATTCGGAAAATGGGCGAACCGAGACATGCATTTTCTGACACTCGATGCTTCCGAACCATTGTGTAGGCTGGCAGAAGACGAAGGTTGTCAGAAAAACGGACGCTTACGGATGAGCTTGGTACTGTAAATAAAAACCACAACCAGCAACACACATAAGGTAGTCTGGTCAAGTAATACGAACATCAGTTTGTTAAATAAATAGGTTGTTTTCATAAAGGAAACTACTCATAAAGCTGCTAAAAACTTTTCGACTGCCCACGACCGGTTTCGCCCTTCTTAGAGCTCATCAGGTAGGCGCAGTCCCCGAGTTTCCGTCAACCTTATGTTATACTTGAACCTAAATTGAACTGTTTTGCAAACTAATTTGGTTTTTCAGGGGACTCGCCTGGAACCCAGCTGAATCTCTCGTTTTTGATTTCTCCGGGTCTCAAGTAGAACATAAGGTGACGGAAACTAGGGGACTGCACGTACCTGATGAGCCCCAAGAAGGGCGAAACCGGTCGTGGGCTGTTGGCGAATTTTCAGCAACCTTATGAGTAGTGCATTGTGGAAACCAATTTTCTTCAGATGCCTGAGCCTGCGTATGAACCACTACCACACGGATAGACATACCGTAGGGACTGAGACGTCATTTCAATGAGCAGAGAGGTGGCACATGTATTCACCTACACCGAATTATCCTAGCAATGAAAAGTATTTCGGTTTATGCGGCACATCGCTAGACTGCTTTGTACTACTTAGTTTGAGTTTTCGGCTTGCATATCAAAGGATGGTTTTTCCGACTATACAAATTTCGTGGATGCAACACAAGCTCGCTGCGGCTATCTACAGATACCGGTGTTGGAGTGACGTTCTGGGTTCATTGCTTCTTCGGTGGTGAAACATGTTCAGACATGCAAAAGCTCGCACTACGAGAAGTCAAGGGTTTTAAAACCCGGATGTGTTTTCTGTTTTAGTTTGATGACAAGGTCAGATTAGGTTGTGACCAACCATACAAAAAACTTGTAACACACTAATCAGCGACTGTCGTAAGTTGTCTAACGCAGTTTAAGGTGCAAACGGGACAGAATGACAGGTCTGCATCCTTTGATGAAACTCAGATATATTCCAGAGTGAGAACACTGAAAATCCTAGCCAGACGGATAAATCAAGAAGAGTAACCAAATGTATTCTGTATTCAGGTGAGGATGCAAATCATTTGATTCTTATGAGACGACAGACCGTAAAAGTTAGACGGGATTGTTGACTGAATGGGGGTTGTAAAAAAGTCTTCATCCAAACTTCTAAGGCTCTATGGGAATCGCGACAGGTGTCGCAACCAAGTTGCCCCACCAAAAATCGGGTTTCGAGCTGTTTAGCACTATTTTTTGGTATTTGAAAACCCTGTGTACAAACGGCATTAAACAGAATCTCACAAATTTTGAGAAGCACCTAAAGATGAAAATTCTGTGAGCATACTAGATTTTTCAGTAAAATTCGCCCCCGACATTTACACGATGGTAGTAAGCGTCCAAAACTCGGCCCGGGGTTTACGGCATTCAGGGTCCTGGGAAGGGACTGACATTTCCAACAGTGAGGTGGTTCAGTGAACAAGTGGCGCTTGGATGAGTAAGGCACATGAAACTAGTGTATCGAATTTCCCGTTGCTTACCAGTTCAGTACAGGACGTTGCACCCACCATTGTGGTTTGCCTAGGACCTGAATCCATTAGTAAGTTTAGCTATATTGATTTGTCTTTGTGTACGGAACTTGAACCAGTCAGGAGTAGAACACGCATCAAAAGAATCAGGAGCATCTTGAAGGACGGAATCCTACCCGAGAAGTCACAAAAGATGAAAATGACCACGGGCTCTGAAAGGAGCAATCGTTCGGTGTAGGAAAAAGGGACAGAAATGGTTAGAGGAACAATTCAGTCACCAGATGACAAGCCCAGAGACAGTTTTTAGCCCTGCAGAGCTACCGGATAATGTTGTTCTGGATAGTGTATTCTACGACATGAGTGGATTCCAGAATTGTGGGATGAGTTTATTTGCCAGATAATTATTAGTTCAATGGTCCAATCGAATAAGTAGTTGAAAGACATTATCGATCGCTGGAATGCAGCATTAAAAACGTGCCTTGCGCCAAAATTTTCGTTTGTTGGGAAGGTACATCACTGTGTAATTCTCATAGCGTGAAGGCATAAATGTAAACCGAAACCTATGATTTTGCGATGCCGGACAAAATCGATGTTCGCCTCCTGGCAGTCGCCATAATTGATTGCCTGTCTGTCTTACTGCCTCAAATGCATACAATCATTGGCTGAGCGAGTACAAGAGAGCTGTCTTGCCTGTCGTTCTAATCTCACGTCTTCACATGCGGACATAGGGGCGTTTGAGTCACAGCTGGACTGGAGGTTGCACGGTTTTCATGGCAAATCTACCAGTTTTCAATTCAAACCTACCGTTTGTCAGGGTTCAGGGACACAGAATACCCTCACTGACACTTTATATAGGGGACGGAAACCGGGCCTCTTAAGTAAAACCTTAGAATATACTTCTAGTGATGTGAACAACCACGGTTCAGTACATTTTGAAGATAAGACTTACGGATAACCAGTTCATAGTGCTTTTTCTCGAAATCTTGATAGTAGAGTGGTAGCCCAGCATGAAGTACAGAATCAACAACCCTCACCTCCTTCATGTTCCAAATGGTGTATCAACTCAAAAGCATACTAGGGAACCATTAATATTACCTTTAACAGACCTTTATCACACGTACCAGGAATGGCACCTTCAACAGGGGTAATTCTTGATATGGTTATACTTTTGGGAGCAGCAAGCACGATACCAACATGGTAGCGATTCGCTGATCACACTCCGTCAGATTGTAGAACAACGACATACGTATAAAAGACACAAGTAGTAATCCTGGATTTCCAAAAGCACGTTTAATTAAGTTGACCGATCTGTTCCTCTTAATACGCTTGCCCAGCAAGGAATACACCGAGAGTTTGCGAACATAATAGGTTCATCGTATTTTCAGACTCCTGACCGAGTTGTATCATACGGACAACTCTCCAAAACCTTCCGAAATGAAAGCCGTAACCGTCAAAGTTGTCCAATTTCTCCATTCCTTTGTGATTTCACGTCCAACAAGATATTGAGATACACACCGGAAGGTGTTTAAAACGCTGGTTTTCAAATAACTGCCGACAAATTACTTGTCGGTCTGGAATATGCACAGGAAATCATTCTCTTCTTCAGAGAGAAGGCGCAGGTAATGTTGGATGAACTGACAGAAGTCCTTCGGCATGACCTTTGCATCCATAAATTTTAAGATCACGCTCCGGGGCATGCACTCAGTGAACACGCCACTTACAATCCGGGGAGATGCACTCGAAGTTATGGAGCGTTTTACGTATCTTGAAGGTCTTATTAGTTCCGACTGTAGTGCGACAGATAAGGTCAGTGCACGAATCCGCAAGGCTCTGGTACGGGTTGCTAATTTGTGATACCCATGACGTCAAACTGGTGTATCCCTGAATCTCGAGGGACGTGCGTATCAAGCTACAGTGCGGGGCTGTTTTGTTGTATGGCCGAGACTTGGCCTGTTAGAGCAGTGGAACTGATATGTCTTGAGGTGTTCGACAACCGTTGTCTCAGAACCAGAGCTTGTGTGGTTTGGTGTCGGAGAATCCGTAACGATGCAATCAGAAAGCGAATCTGCGGTAGTGCAGGGACTCCCATTGAAGAATGTGCCCAGCACCAGAAGCTGCATTGGATGGGGGTATGCCGAACCATCATTTACCGAAAAGTGCTGTTTTCTGTGTCCAATTAAGAGTAGCGGAAGCAGAGAAGTGGCCAACCCTTGACATGGCAGATAGGTACGAAAGAAATTACGAAACGTTTAGATGCAGTCGCCTTCCAGGATAGGGACCGCCTGGTTGGAGACACTATAGGATTTGGCCGCTAATCGATGTTAGTGGCATTCTTGTTGTCAGTTTCTATCCAGAATGAATGAGCGTCTGGAGGTATAGACACCTCGGAATGATTGTAGTAAGCCGGCGCTAAGTCCCTTCCCTGACCACTTTTATTCTTTACTTTACAATATGGCTTCCAAATTAACTATAGTTCTGCGGCAGCGAAGCATCAGCGCTCACCGTTGATTTCAAACTGTTGATGATGATGGACTTGTGGAAACCAAATTCACTACCCCAGCTGATATGTACAAGCAGCCTTGCTCCGTATGTAGAGTATTCCTTCACGTTGATTATTCGTTCAACACAGACGAAATCGAAGAAAGATTACTGTACACGATACTTTCTCACCAAGTTCACTTAGACTTATGGTTAAGGGCAGAATAACCCGCATCCGGAGCGGAGGGCTGATGGGTTTGATCCCTGAAAGTGACCAAATTTAAGCAGAACTAACCAACCAACCCATTCACAATGGGCATTAGACTTGGCTACGGTTATAAACTGGTAATTAGCACTAAAATGGGGGTGTCAAATCAACAGACGGTACCACTGAACCTAGAAATGTTCTTCGGAAGCCCATGACCGATTTTCATAAATCAATTTTGCTACTGTTGCAGACGGGACGCATTGGCAAACGAAGTGGCCAGCGCACAGCAGCGGCTGTCTAATTTACAGCAACAGGTAGAAAATGAATCACAGAAGGTCAATGCGAATAAGCTCCAAAACGAAGCTATGAAAAGCGCTACTTTTGTCGCGAACTGGCAGGTGAGTTCCTTGTGACCGGTGTTACTCTCCCATCCGAGGGTCCGAGCGGAAAGCAGTGACGTTAGGCTGTTGAAGCATCCCTACTGTTCCAATCACCCTAAACTCAAACCTGGAGGACTGCTTCATGTCCTTCCAACTTGCGCACCCGCATATTATCCATGGATAAAAGCTCACAGAAATATCAATACTCTCATTCGACAGCACGTGGATGAGTACACCGATTCTATTCAGCATACCACTTCACCCCGAGCTACGAAAAAGTACCCTTAAGCCAACCGAATCCCCCCTCACTTGACTTTTCAGTACTACGCACTCATCTGCCCACCGTAGCTTTTCTCTTAATATTGACTGAATGTATTCACTAAGCAGCTGCCACAGTCTCATGAAGATTCGTTTTAGGTGTTTGAGGGACTCGTAAATTCTCATTTGAACAGTTGCCCTCCTGTCCTGGCGTAGTTATTCTGGTGAGTCTACACCAAAGAGGGGAAGCACTGGACTCGAGTTTCGATTATATTAGAACCCATCAGCAGTGCCTATTCCATATCCGTGCCGGGCTTTGAGCCCCATGCGTCTGACATGTGAGACAAGAATATTACAACTACCCCACCAGTGCACATTGGATTCATCTGAATCTCCATGTTCAAACGGGCGAACGTGTTCCCGCTTGGGCGATTTGATTGATTTGTTCGCGTCAATCGGTTGACCCCCCCACCTGTCAGAACTCCCAAGTTGAGGAGCACGACAGACGCTTGAAACCTGCTTGGAAATTCATTTCAATACGAGGAACGTATGTAATAGCCACAGTTTCACAAATAGAACGATAAGCAATATCAATTCTGCTCATTTTTCTCCATTCCTATTCATTCTTGAAATTCCCGTTTCCAACCAGCCTCAAAAAAACAGTTGTCCCGCGGAACACATTCATCTGCACACCAATTTGGCTTTCACGAGACTCAACTGAATCCCAGCTAAATCACTCGCTTATGATATTATTGAACTGCACAAAATCCATTTCATGTTTCACTTGGTACAATATTCGAGACGGTGGTGGCTGCTTAGAGAATATATTCGGTCAATATTCGAGGAAGGACAGGCAGATGAATTAAAAATGGAGATACATTTGAGGGTAGAATTCTAGATCTTGTAAAATAGCTTCAGAAAGTAGGTGGTTTCCTAGAAACACCTACTGATCTCTAGTAGAGCTCACAACCCAAAACGGTTTGCCCAAGCAAGCCTGTTAGCAGCGAGGGCCCCAGAACACCTCTAAATGTTTCTCTAAGATAACAAATTAGTTTGAAATACAGATCGCAGGAAGACGAACGCATGAGAAAGTACGTTTCCATTAGGCGCAATCACAGTAACCGCTATTCATATTGAGGGGCACTATCATTGTCGCCCGAGGGTAACTGATGATTAACTGGACTTAGCATTGTTTCTAGCTTCGACCGGTGAGAAAATGGAGTAGAAAATGTGAACGAGGAATGTCCGTTATTACAAGGTTATAAGCTACAAAATGACTAGAAAGACAATGCTTTTATTGATTGCTCGTTCATGTCGCAAGCGTAACTGCCTATGCAAAGCCCGGTGAGCAACCTTGAATACTGCTCAATCGATAGGTAAAACCAATCGATCTGAATGCCTGACTTGAAACTTGAACTGCATATTAACGAAAAAATTCAGTGTACACATAAGACACGCGGAATTAGGCCATTGGAGTTAGATAGCGGAAACATTGTTCTTCATATAGGCAGAGGGGAATGACAGAAATATTATTAAACGCGGTGTTTTCCCCTGATAGACAGCAGCCCAGATGGCCAAAGGGGCGTTTTCACTGAAAGAAATTCACAGAAACCAAACATACCCAGCCCCATTGGCCAGCTATCATCATCATCATCATCGACAGCTATCAACTACGATGCCCGTATGCCAGTGTCACAGACTATAATGGTCTACTGTAAAGGCACCGTTGATTTGACAAGCATCAAACTGTCTGTTGTTGAAAACGAACGGCCTCTGCTCTAGTCCTAAGTGAGGATTAATTGACGAGGGAGAGCGCTCACAGCAGTCTGCGGTTGAGGTTGAAATCGAAAATCCACATGGGACAAAAACAGGTCAACCAAGGCGGGAGAGCAGTTACGTTTGTCACCAATCCATGGCCATTTTGACTTCGAGTTTGATGTTGATAACCTGGAGCTCCTCAAAAGCCCAGCCATCAACTGCCATATATTAACAACCACGCTTCGAGACATCCATAAAGTAGGTTCATTCCAACCAGGGTAAATCATAACTGTTTTGTACTCAAAACCAGCTCGCGCCGATGGTGGCCAGTTGGTTACCAATTATCATTACGATTTTTCCTGTCTTCTACATGGATCCTTATACAACATTATATATTGACCTCGTAATCACACAGTATGAAGAGGACAGTATTATAGTTCCATTGTAAACTGAATAGACCAGTAGCAAAAGTCCAAAATAGCTGAGTAGCTGACGAACGAAACGAAAAGCTTCGGGCGTCACTCTGTCATTTCACTTTAAGCTCCATGCTGTAGTAGGTCGAAACAAAGATAAACCCATTTGTAATTGTGAATCTATTTTATTCACCATGCAGGAGCTAGATGACGACGATTACGAGTTCGAAATGCCTCAAGACCCGAAAATCTGAACAGCAGCCAACGTTATAACCACATACAATCGCTAATGGTGACGCAAGCCATCAGACAGGACAGTCCGAGAAAGGAGAACTCTGTGGTCATGTCCATTTGCACGTGAGCATTTAATTTCCTATGGAAAATCATGTCCGCCAAGCATAGCTGACCATACTTGCCAAATCTAAGTGGTTCAATAATGAAAACTCTGTGAAATTTACTTGTTTTCCGACTCACACCATGGATTGGAGAACTTGACTGACGGGAAGAAGAAATGGATAGCAAAAAACACCAATCTATTGTACTGATCGATTTGGAATGCCAGTCAGATGAGAAAATCCAATTTAGTGTGAAGGAAGACAGCTAACTACTTTCTTCACAAGAAGATAGATTGCATTCTTATCGATACCGTATTTATGAAGAAGCTCTTCTGGTTTTCCAGAGCGAGGAACTTCACGTACAGCCATCCGATGGACGGTGTGAGGTACGCCTACCTGAGAAAGAGCTTGCTCCACTGCATCGCCTATTCCACCTGTAACGAAAAATAACAGAATGACGGTTAGCGGGAAGGGAGAAAACGGTGCCGCAGCAATGAAAAAATGTTCGGAGCTAGTCCAAGAGCCAGCAGATTTCACCAGCCGTCAGGAAACAGTCAGTCGCATCGCCCTCCTTACCATTAACTGTGGCTGTAGATTACAATGAAGGCAACGTAATCAGAATTCTTCGAACTGTTCAGGCACGACATTCGTGAAGCATCGACAGTTCAACAGATTATGGACACTGCCCAGTGAAGAAGGGCTTTGGGAATACGTGGAATTCAGTTGTCGCTAGGATTAGTGAAACAGAACGGTCCCCATGAAGGTCACTACGGCTGCATAAAACTGAGTCCTACCTGAAATAATACCGACACCAGGAACCAGTAAGAAAAGAGAACAAGCCAACCAAATGAGACAGACACTTTCAAATCACGTCGAAGCAAAAAAGACCTTTCTGCCTTGTTAAGGACAGAGTAGTGATGACAACATCCGAGGCGTTCCCACTCATTTTTCGTGCCGCTTACCCAGCCTATTCCATAACATCCTCGGTGGGTGTCTCCTAGGCTACTTAGATTGTTATGGAGCACAATCGGTGGAGACCTCTGCACTTATTACAAGGATTTTGTCCTTTGGGGAGACCATCTGAAGAGGCCAATGTAAGAAGTTTTTGTGTGCGTGAGGGATCTACCATTCCAAAAGGTTTCAGGCGACCAACCTCCCCTGCAATGTTTGAAAAACCATGAGAGGTCCTTCAAGGCTTCACCTTAACATGAGGCCCACACTTCTCTCGCTATCGTACTGAGAATCAACAAGCGATTGCACTACTGACAACTAGTTTTAGTGCCCAATCGGGAGCTTTCGATTAGAATACAGAAGGGGAAGGCTAGGATCTGAGTAAAACAAAAAGGAACGGACCTTCGGGTGCATGATCTTCGACTGTAACCAGGTGGTTGCATGTTTCTTCAACAGATTTGCGCAGCAACTCAGTATCCATCGGTTTGATTGTGAATGGGTCAATAACACGCACCTCGATTCCATCGTTTGCCAGAAGTTCTGCTGCTTTGAGTGACTCAAATAGGGTAACGCCGGCAGCGACAATAGTTACGCGATCTGACTTCGGACCGGAACTTCGCACAACCTGTAACCAGCGAAAAACCAGGAGGATCATTACTAGAAACCGGGTGCGTTGCAAAAAGAACGTCAACGTTTTTCAAACTAAACTCTTACAATCTATTGTGGATTTAGTGAAGGTACCTAAGGAGAGTGACTATATATCCCTATAGGACGCACTTTTCCGTGTCCGATGGCAAACGTCTCATTGGGATTGTATATCACTGGGTGGTTCGGTCGGCCAGTACGGATGAAGCAAATCCCCAGAGTATTTGCGGCTAACTCAACTGCTCTTTCAGTTGACACCGCATCGGAAGGGTAAAATACAGTTGAACCCAGTACAGATCGGAACATTGCTAAATCTTCCAAAGCCATCTGGCTAGGTCCATCTTCACCTGCAAAATAGAAAATATGAGGTGGTGAAGCTTGCGCGTGGCTGTATCAGTCTCCTAAGCCTAAGCACGCATTACGGAATACGCATGAAGTGTATAGACTCAGGCAATATAAAACGTCCGGCGCGTTAGTAGAGACTGTTGGAGGCTTGCATTGGTCAGATTCAGTCCTGTGTGCATACGAAAAACAGGAATAGCACCATAAAAAGTGTAAGCACACGCACCAGTGGTTGATTCTGATACACAGACAAAGAAACCATCCAGACAGCTTTTAGAACCCCACCCATAGATGTGGAATAAGTCAATCGATTAAAACCAGATTCTGGAATTTTTCACACTTCGATACAATTAGCTGTTTCACCTCCATGTTCTAGTTCACTTTTGGCCTGATCACTAGTGTGTCAAAATAGGCATCCTAAGGTCTTTGAAATGCGGTTAAAATATTTTCATCGAAAAAATTCTACGGTGTTTCCGGAGCGCCAAAGCTCCGGACCATCGCATCAGCTGGCGATGTAAATACAACGTATCAAAATTCAAAATACACTAGACGGCTTCACAGTTCAGTGACGGTTCACCTTCGCCGCAGTAAGCGAGAATCATGTGGATCAACGGCTCAAAGGTGACACGGTGACGAGAAAGATAGCTGCTTAAGTGTTTCCAACTGACATGTCTCTCTAATATGTCCAATGTCGCAAATTCAGGGAATTCGATTAATAAAGTAGCTGTTCCTAAAGCCTTGTTGTAATGTTCAGTCGTTGAAATGTACGTGATTTAGTTGGCAGAAGCGCAGAGTTTGGGAGACAAGCTGATGGAAAGAGGGGCTAACATTCCCCGGTCTTAGAAATAATTCACTCAATAAGCGCCAAAAGAAGCCACATTAGCAAAGTGCTATAGGTCGATTAGATATGGCGCAGAAGCACCATGTCTTATACAGTAGAACAACAAGGAAGTTGCAAATATATACCATAACAAGACACGTGTCGGAAGCATAGAAAGTGGAATTCAACGGCCGAAGGCTTAGCGGACATTAGATCGCCCGTTGGTTTTCATGTCCCGGTGCCAAATCATACTCTTAGTTCACTCATGAGCAATAATTATACACCAATTTCAAAGTGCAATGTAAGTGAACGTATTAGTTTTACTTCCGGAACAAATCTATACACGTTTTCAAGACCGAGAATGAAGGCTGAGTTGGAGGAGTTCAAAGCTGGAGGCTGGATTGAGACACACAATCGGACCATTTTGCAGCAAGCGCCGGTGAGATGCACAACACAAGAGTGATGAATGGAACTAAGTTTGTTCGCTGTAGGTGTTGGGGACAGTCAGCAAGAATATACAACTACAGGGTATCGCAGTCGATTAAAAAATAGAGTCATTCAGTGTCTGATAGAATGAAAGCAAAACTAAGATCCCAACAATCCAGAGGCATTGTAAAATGAATGCTTTAAACCGACGGGAACCATCCTGTTGGATTTTCAAAAACTGCAGACTGATTATACGTAACGGTACCTGTCGAAACACAGTTTGAATAGGCCTTTCGGAGTCGTCTGGGGTGCTGGATTGGATAGGATGATTTCGCGTCTGGACATAACGGAAAATGCGCAGACGTTTATGACCATACGTTACGCATCCCGCTTTGGATAAGGGTTGCGCTGATGGTTGTGATGATTTCGCGTCTGGACATAACGGAAAATGCGCAGACGTTTTGATCATGACTATTCCAAAAGGTATTCACCCACTGCAACTATACAGTAGCGACCATACGTTACGCATCCCGCTTTGGATAAGGGTTGCGCTTGATGGTTGTGAAAAAAAAACAATTTACTTTGCCAACTTTGATGACAGTTGCAATAAGTAGAAGGGAACTAAGTGACACATACCGATGCTAACGCCACAGTGCGAGCCGGAAAAGTTGCAATTGGTTTGGGATATTGCTCCCATTCTGATCTGATCGAAAGCTCTGGTAAGGAAAGCTCCGAAAGTGCTCACAAACGGAATGGTACGTTGACGTATGGCGCAGCCGATACCGACACCTACTAGGTTCTGTTCAGCAATGAAGCACTCGATGAACTGTTCTGGTCTGGAATCGCGAAGTTTGATACTGAATGTCGAGTTTTTGGTATCGCCATCCAAACCGATCACACGATTGCAGGCGGCACCCAAACGGGCAAGAGCATTACCGTAGGCCAACCGAGTAGCAACCTGCATCAATGGGTTAAACAGACGACTAACTTGCAATAAACGCAAGACATTGCCAATACCAAAGGCAACGCAGCTAAACGCGAATAGTGTCATGAAGATAAATGAAATCGGGACAGTGCCTATATCTGATAACAAGTACAATCACACATGGGGACAGAAACGGCAGCTGAAAGAGAATCGAAGGCGGTTCCAAAGTGCACCGGATTGCGTGACAAAAAAGCCGCACTGATTCACAGTAACGTCGTTTCGGACACAAAGATATTGCAAGCGGTCGTGGATTGACGCACCTCATGACTATGGAGTAACAAAATATGGGAATGATAAAGGAGATTGATGTCTGTTCCAGAAGGCTCAATATGGTGTGTTCTGGTGGAATGTATTCACTCGAAAATTCAAATTAATACAATCCTGGTTTAATAATATATACAGATATGCCAGATGACACATGCCACAACGATGGTGATCGTTGCGGGGCACCACGCGCTGTTCAACTGATCGTTGTTAGCAGAGCGTTCCCTTGGTGTCGCATCAATCAGCCGAGATGACTACACTAAGCGCGCTTTTTCGGCTTAAGTAATCCTGTGGGGACTTATCAAGGAATGCTATGAGTAAACGCTTCGCGGAGTACGGCGTTCCGTTTGACGATACAAGGAACATATAGGCAAGACATCCAGTTTCCTCCGAAGTGTAGGGTTTACAACTTTACAGTCCGAGCCCTATCACCACACTGCTGCTAACATGGACTCTACCAACAAACATGCCTTGTATGCCTGTAGACGCAGCAGACCTTTATTTACGTCCAATCACTGCATCATCCGAGTCTTATCTAAAGTCTATTCGAAACTGAGCTGTAATGTGATTACCCACGATTACAAACTTCAATTCTGAGGGAGTATTTTGGCTACAAACTCCACTTCCGACATGTTGTCGAGGTCACAGAGTGTGCTGTTTTTGGCACATGACCTGTCCGTACAATGTAACGTGCTTCCTGGTTAAATAAAATTCTTGGCACAAACGAAAACTATAAACGGTTTCAAAGCGATTAATGCAAAATTGCTTGAAACTCCAAGCGACTGGCGAGAAAGTCAGATGTAAGGGCTGAGTAGTTTTGACATCTAGAGTCGAAGCAGAGCGAGCACAGAGATTCAGACATGGAGTCAGTGACATAAATTTAAAAGTTCCAAATTCGCTAGGGTATTGATTTGGTGGTTTCCGGAACTAACCAGCCAGCTGATCCACAGAATACCTGCGCACTATCAGCAAACTACAAGCAGTCTCTGCTGTACACAGACCATTATTGCCAATGTAAACCAAAGGGACTGTGATCTACGAAGCAGATACGCGGTCTGTTGAGAGAAATCACCCAGCCTGAATGTGGTAGTACAGATCTCTTAGTTCCTTTACAACAAGGCCCTGGTGATGTCCGTCAGTTCCTCCAAATTTTATCTGGGCAGGGTATTCCCTTTGGCTTCAACAATCTCCGTTCCATTTTGTCGGTTGCTCCATCCTACAGCAACATGTATTGCAACGGATGAAGAATTGCTAGAATAACCTCAATACCCAAAACCTGTAAACCCAATGGTGAACAAAAATTCCATCCGATTTCATGCATTTCTGCTTTGTTGGGTGCCTGAGCGTCCTCACTGGACGCCCCAGATGATTTACATCAATTAGCATACAAGACGCGTACACTTGCCGTTGATACATTAGCCTGTTTTCAGCATATTACCTTGTAGGTTTGATGTCAGAGAAAGGACTTCCGGGTCTGCTTCACGGACTTTAGTGGTGTCCTGAATGAAATCAGCAGAAAACACTTGCTGTATAAACTTTCCCTGAGAGGTATCGAAAGTCCTTCCCTGCCCCTCTAGAATGACTACTTTAGCGATCGAAATCAGTACGTTCATGTTGCGAGAGTCGAGTAGTTCCAGGACGGGATTAGAAAGGAGACAATAGGAAGACGTAATGTACGCTTAAATCGTCTAATAACTGTAGTACATGAGCTGAAAATAGAGTGGGAATCACGAGTTAATGGGTTATGCAAATGTATGGGTTATATAGTCATGACAGTTCACACTGGCGGTCAATGAGGACTCCCATCAACGAACTTCACGTGCCTCGAGGTCATCGCTTCTATTCTTTTACAACACAGACACCAAAGTTTGATTAACAGTGCACTCTGCGAAATACATGGGCGTCATAAGGGTTGGCGGATTATGTCCCACACAGAGAGACATAGACTTGGTTGAGCCGGGCATTAAACCGTCATCCCAGCAGTCAAAAGATAGGGCGCTACAGCTTAATCTATCTAAGTACACTGGGATAGTGTTCACACTGAGGCAGAGTACACAGCTTGAGGCTTTTCCGTCTACTTTGGTTCCAAATACTATCAACGATTGTCCGCTACCTCAAGCTGATTGTATAACACACTTCGGTGTTGTGATTTCTGCTAATCTGGTATAGCATCAATATGCTAACATTCTTCCCTAAAATTAGGGGGTTGTTGTTTGATACATCGACTTTCTTCCTTAGACAGTTCTAATTCGGTCACCCAAAATTTCTCCCTCGCCATCACATTGCCGGTTATTTGTTGTTGTTCACATATCGCTTTCGGTGGACTGCTGAAAAAACGTTATTATCAGGCGGTGCACTCGACCTTTAGTAGCCTTCGGTGAATTTTCCCCATAAGGACTTCGTGGTAAGGGCTTTAAGCAGGAGACATACGAATGCCTGTACAAATCCTCTTAATATATTAAATGATGGGACTTCCCACCCAACACATTTAGGTGCTGCCAATTGCATCCGGAAATTCCCAAAGGGCAGCACTGGGAGCACAGAACACATAAAAACTCCACGGTGTCTTATCTCTTCCACCTGATGACCTCAGTCAACCTAAACCCTCAAATTCTAGTATTATTAGCACGATTTGTTCGTCTCACTAGATCGCTCCTGTATCCTCTCAGGTTACTAATTGCATTCTTAGTTTCTCGTATGCGCACTGCTTATATCGACATGCACCCCTGAATATCGTTTAAGGCGGTTTGTCTGAAAATTCATAGCCAACGATGAATAGAGGGGACACCATGACACTCTTCGGAAGCAGAGCACTCGTAAACTATCCATGACTCTCCGAATGTCACACAGTTTTGTTAATACCTATGACTCGCTGCCTGTTGTTGTGATGTGGGAAGTTGGTGACGGTAGTCATAGATACAGACTGGGTGGAAATCTAGGAGACATGCGGCAGGGATCTCAGCAGTGACAATGGGCTAACAAGGACAAATAGGGAGATGGGACCTAAACAGGCTTTTTAACTGTCCCTTATCAATTGACTACCGAAAACTGAGCCAAAGATTAGAGTTACGTTGGCACAAGTGAGCGTGTTGCAGTTTTCCTGAAAGATATCCTTTGTTCAGAAGTCGCCATTCTGAAGTGATGCAATTCAAAACGCTCAATATCACTATACTGTACCGGTGCAACTACTGATTGGCCATTTGATCACAGAAGTTACGCTTTAGTGACAATCCGTCGGTTAGCATGCCCTGTTTTCCCCACCGAAAACACTACTCAGTAGGCATGTAAGCCAGCTATGGTGACCGTTTGACATACATTCATTATTCAGCCCGTGTGAAGCAAGCAAACGAGTCACTCTCACAGACAACAACAGCACACGGCTGAAAAATTAAACCGAACCAGCAAACACTAGAAAAGATGTTGAACATCAACTCAGCTGTTATCAGTGAAAACGGCAAACAAATGACTCGTAAAGAACAGATGCATAGGGTTATAAACAAGCCCCAAACCGCATTCCATCGGACCGCTTACCTGTTCTCCCAATTTATATTGTGGAGGCGATGGCAAACTGACGTTTCCTATTAGCTTGAGTGGAGTACAGTCGGCAAGTGGGGCTTCGGGATGTAATTTACCCCTAGAATCCATATCTCCAGCCGGTCCGCAACGTATCTTGGCCTCTAGGTGTTTGATAACCTCGGCAGCACTAGAACCGAGTGGCTTGCCATGCCAGTTTTCTTCGTTCTCTATATTCGGGAAACCGGCACCTTTAAAGGTTTTACAAACGATTGCAGTGGGCTTGTCCTTAGTTGAACGGGCCACAGCGAAGGCAGATAGAAGTTCGGTTATGTTATGTCCATCGACAACTATACCATGCCACCTAGATTAAAATACAACGATGAATGGAGAATAACATACTTCGCGGAAAATTGACCTTTAGCTGCCTTTGTTTAGTAAGCCACTTATACGAATTCATACTCATACATACAGAGAAACCTCTAAAGACGTTCAGCACTAAAACCCTTTTGGTGCCATACCACCAGAAGAAAGCACGAGGGCTGGGGTATTGTCAGTTGCCCAAGAAAACCCTTTTGGTGCCATACCACCAGAAGAAAGCACGAGGGCTGGGGTATTGTCAGGTTGCCCAAGACGAGACACAAGCAGTGGGAATGCATAGGTTGGGTTCGAATCAGAGACGTTTCGGTCAGTAAATCAGCAAATCCGCGTCTTAAACAGTGAGCTATCTCGAGCTTTTGAAGAAACCTAGGTTCAAAATGTGGCCAACGAAATCACCAGGTCCAAAAAACCTCTCAAAACTGTTAGGATTTTTCTGGATTACAAGCATATAGAAACTCGTTATCAGCAAAATAACGGTTACGATGAAGGGTTTACCTAGCACTATTTGACAAAACAAGTAGATGAATTCGAGCACAGCAAAAGTTCGAATGGAAACGGATTGCATGGCATGGGAATTTTGGATTTCAACTCCGAATGCAGTGGAAATTAGGTGGGCAAAATGAAAACAAAATTGATATTTTGAACTTCGTTTTCTGGCGAAGCACTGTTGTTTCCGTTCAATGTAACGAGAAAAGAAAAGAATTACCCACAATGGTATACCCTTGGAGACCACATACGCTTAGTGGAGTTACGATGTAACCGTTCATGAGAATTCGTTACACCTCCTTGTTGAGCCTAGAACGAACTCATCCTTAGTCATACTTTCTGCATATGCAAGAGTGTAGCTCTGATTTAATGGAAGATACATTTTATTAGGAACTTATCGCTGTCCTAACCAGCACGAGCGCCCCAGACCATGAAAGGCGCGTCTTGGTAGTTTTTTTGGACTTGCACTCCAGACGTAGTGACAGTGATGGTTGTCTTTAGCAACATCGTACTGACCACCACATACTTCTTAGTACTACAGGATTCAGCAGTAAAAACCGTCGAGCTACCTGGCGTCTTCTTAATGATGGACAATGATGAAGAATCCGTAACGAGGCAATTAGAAAGTGAGTCTTCAGTTATGCAGGGAATCCCATTGAAGAATGTGCCCAGAACCAGAAGCCGCATTGGATGGACATACGCCGAATCATCGTTTACCGAAAAGAGTGCTGTTTTCCATGCCCAATTCGGAGTGGCGGAAACAGAGAGGTGGCCAACCCTTGACCTGGCAGAGGGGTATGGAAGAAATCACAAAACGTTTGGATGCAGTCGGTACTACTCGCCTTCCAGAACCGCGTGATCCACACTGCGCCTGGTTGGAGACGCTGTAAGATGTGGCTGCCAACCAAAATCAATGGCGATCTTGTCAGTTTCTATCCAGGTTGCTTGATTGAGTGTTTGGAGGTATATGCACCTCAAAATGATTGCAAAAAGCTAGCACTAAGTCCCTTACCCGTCCAACTTTATTTCTTTCTTCACAATAGGGCAAATATCATGGTTGTACGGCAGCGAAACACCGGTGTTGAACACTGATGTCAAGCTGTCGATAATGATGACGACACGAGACGAAAGCGCCAGAGAGGACCACACAGGCGATGCACTACCATCTCCACATCACATCAAGCGATAAGGCAGCACCACACATACTGCAAACCTAAGAAGCGCAAAATCCGATCGCCCAAATGTTGACCGTGATCGCCGGCGTATTATTCGATACCGTCAAAATACTTCTAAAACCAAAGTGTCCGGTGCTGCTTAAGAGGCAGCTGCTGTGAGCAGCCGCATCAGAAGTGAGACAATAATGCCCTACACTGTGCGCCTTCGGGTTAGGCGAATTTCCTGCAGCCAAGGAGGTCAGGAAATTAAGTCACCGGCTTCAGAAAGGGTCTCCAAAGAAAACTCTACTGCTTGTTGCATGAATTTCGTCAGCTGTAAGAACCACATACTTGTTGTACAGTGGTTGTAGCGGCCACAGTTTTGTTCATCGATGACTTGGGGATGTGGGGTAGATGGCTGCTCATTGGAGGCGGGAGATAATAAATTGGTGCGTCGATGGACTGTTAATTGGGGGAATAGGGAAGGGAGCTATGCATTTGAGGTAACAGCTTGGATGCAGGAGCGTCACTGAGGGTACTACTGGGCCGACAATAGGCTGACAATGTCTCTGACGATTGATGTGGCACATACCTAGGTCCCCATTCAGGGAGACAGCTTTAAGTGAGACGCTAGGGGCAGGGTCCCTGAACAAAACTCTAATTCCGCCCATTGCCCTACGAGTCGAACTTTTGAGTCAAAGGCTCAAAGTGCGGCCTGTTCATCAAACTGGGCAACCGAAGAAAATCACTTACCCGCACAGTTTTTTACCCCGGTGTCCCTCCCCGACTCCTCCTTACCATACCATACGTTTCATTGTCAGTTATCTATCTGACCGAAAGGACTTAGGCTCCCCGCTGCCTATTAACAATAAACAAAATAACACCTTGCTAACACCTTGCTAGATCCTTTCTACATACGAGCTTTTGACATCCGAACTCCATGTCAAATTGGCAAACAGGCAGTGTTCACTGAAACCTTATACTCCCTTGAAAGTGATGTACACTGTGTCTCCAAAATACACATACAAGACCCAAAGCGTGGTTATGCACATCAAAAAAACAAGAAAGAACTAAAGTCTTTCACATTCCTCCCTCCGTGTGTCGGGTGATACAGAAGACATGACTCGTGGAATATACGGCACGGGAGTTGCACCCGACCCTAGAGCTGAACACTCTTCGGTGAATTGAATCCCATGGAATAGTTGTCTAGGCGCCGTCCGGTTATCCAGCTCAATCGAGCTCAATGCCCCAAAATAAAAAAGTGCCGCTCTGCAGTGTCGGTATCTGGCCCAACGGACCGCAGTTCTGACGCTGAGAATACTTTCTGTCGAAATTTATCAGGGCTCATTCATCGAGGAATCATTGTCATCTTTGCGTACGATATGCATACCCACGTCGGTTTTCTGGGCTTCTGGGAATTACTTCCGGGCGGTCTATTCGGAGTTGACCTGGTCGCACAGACAACGGAAGGCGACTCCTCCAGTTGTGTGCTGATCATCAACCCTCCCAAAGATTCTGGAATAGCGACAGTGCTTCCGACAACCAATAATGGTTGTCTTCCATGACTGGAAAGTTATTCTTGACTCTGTAGACCGTCAGTGCGTGTGGAACAAAGGTGTCCCGAGTAGGTTAATGACCCACCTTGAGACGGCTTATGTCAAATCCCGTGAACGCGTGAAGGTCTACGGGAAGCCTTTGCTTGATTTCACCACATCAATTGGTGTCAGGCAAGACTGTCATCTTTTACCCTCCCTCTTCAACTTCGTCATCGATACGATTATGGAAGACTTACTACTAACCCTTTCATTGCCCAGCTACCATACCGCCCAAAGGAAGCACGAGGGCTGGGATACTGTCAGGTTGCCAAAGCCTAGACAGGGGAATTCGAGAGGCAGAGGTCGGTTCCGAACCACGGACCTCCCAGTTAATAACCACTGAGCCAACTTGCCCCTAGGAGTTGGGTCAAAATGCTCCCGGGGTGTTCGCTCACAGATGTCGAGTATGTAGACGACATAGCTCTTCTTGCATCTGATGGCATGGTAGTGCAAACAATATTAAATAACTTGGACAATTCAGCCTCATGGTAAGGGATACGCTTCACATCTGCAAAGTAAAAAGTGCTGCCACATGACTAAGTGGGATCCAACACTTGCGGATGAGTTGTCTGAGGAAGCAGACGAGTTTGTCTACCTGGGTAACTGCATCAGTCCTTGTGGTTCCAGTGGCATAGTCGTGCCCTCAATGGTACTCATGGAGCCAAGCTATTACCCTCAATGCATAGCTCCTCTTCCAACCTCCCCAACGAAAAGTCCATTCACACCTATGTATCCACGCATTTATGATATCAGCCACCGCCTTCAATGCGCAGCTACCTACCCTCTGCAAAAGCTCCTCTTCCAACCTCCCCAACGAAAAGTCCATTCACACCTATGTATCCACGCATTTATGATATCAGCCACCGCCTTCAATGCGCAGCTACCTACCCCACCTCTGCAAAACATCGGTAAACGGAACTGTGGCATCTAGAACCATTGTGCAGCAAGTAGGCGGTTCTTACAGTTGGTGATGCTGATGATGAAGAAGGTCTTTACCTTGCACATATTTATGAAGGCCATTTAATCTAAATATTTCGGCCGCGTCTTAGTTAACAGTAGTCTATCCCAAATTCTCCCCACAAGTCAGGTACAATATGGATGCCACCTTCCTTAACTTTCGTTCAACTTCGTCAGTGACATCATCTGGTAATGTACTCTCTAAACGTGTGAATAGTGGCAGACCTAGCTTATGCCGGCGACATTTCGCCGTTAGCTGGGGATGATAGGTCGGTACAAACTACTCTCAGCAGGATATCGGAAGTGGTCCTTTGTTTCGGCGTGCAATTCGAGCCTTCAGAATGCCAGTCCTTACTTGAGGGTTTCCAAATCCCGTTTATCCTCTTGAAACTTCAGAATAAATAGCTCGAGGTCGTTGGTAGGGATACTTATCTTGACAGTCACATGGGCTGTAGCTACACTCTGACAAATGAAGTCACTGCACATATGACCACATCAGTAGTATTGTCAGTAAATAATAAAAATCGCTCAGCTGTAACACCTTTTCGGTGCTTATCTGCCATGCCACCAGAAGTAAGCATGAGAGCTGGGATAATGCCCGGTTGCCCAAGCATAGACAGGAGTCGAGATACAGAGGCCGGGTTATAACCACGGACCTTCCAGTCAGTATGTATCACTAATGCACAAAAACATGCGTTTACAGAACGACCGTGGGAGAAGTCCATTTGTGTATGTTTAACTTGACTTCCCCGATCTGATGACTACAAAAGCCGTCAAATACTTAATCACCTCCGTTGTATAACAGGCATTAGCTGGCTGCAGCATGTATGCAATAAAGATGTGCATTCCTGGTGACGAATCGGATCCACCCGAGCAGCAGACAAGACTTATTCGGTCATTACTTCCAGTAGCGAAATACAAGACTGCTCCTTCACCATTCACAATAAACTTTTTTGACGTGCTCCTCCTAAAAACATCCCTGCCTACCTCTGAAATCCCGGAGGACGAAATGCTCCCAAGGTTTTGTCTCGTATATTGAACATAAAGACGATATTACCTACCCCCTACAGACGCAGTTCACTAATCCTGTAACACAGTTTGGCGTGCGCTTCACGCCCGCACCCATGTGGGTCGGAGACGTCACCACTGCACGTGGAAGACTTCTGAAGACTGTGTTTGACCACTGGTGGCTCCGAAGCACTATGCGGGTCTGGTAGGAACATCGGGGCAGTAATTCTGAAGAACGTCAGGTAGTTTTTTGGACTCGATGTACCAGGTAGCCACACTCCATAGATTGCACAGATTAGACCAAGTACTTCGTATATCAGAGGACCGTTTGTCTCGTAGAGCCTTCTTCATCCAGCTGTGTCGCATGAAAACGACACAGGGGCGGTCTTGGTAACGAGGGATGAAAGCTCTTACGAGTCAACTCAGCCGTGTTGTCGTTTCGACGGAAGGAGACCGCAGGGGGAGGAAAATCAGTGGTTAGAGATCCTGACAGATATGGCTGTATAATGCAACTACAGACAGTCTTGCATCAAAACTATCACCTTCATAGCGTAGCTCCCACTCCCTGGCATACCGGAAAGACAGAAGCATTCGATGTTAATGTACAGGCTGAACCGTCGCTTCCAACACATGGCTTTTGTTCCCTTACGCTCCTTCTAGCCGGTGAAGGAAGCTAAAGCAGCTGGAACCGCCGTGCTCCGGTGCGCGGTTCGTAAGCTGACCGACTCACACCTCCGAAGTGCAAAATGTTGCTACAACACTAGATGGGACCAAATTCCAACTTTATGCTTGCAGACCAACCAATTGACGTAGTAGAAAAATTAACTTACCTGGGTATTTGTATAAGATACGGTGAACAGGCTGGAAACGGGATTACTTTTCGAATCAGAAAGACCAGTGCAACTTCTACAACACCTCCAATACCTACGGCGCCGACGTGACTTTAGTTATGCTAAGGACAGAATAAACACTGCGGCAGTGCGATCCACAAAGCAAAAACGTGATCTCTACGCGCAGAGGTTTCTCCGACGAACCTGTCAGGTCTCGTGAGAACATGGGATTAGCAGTACCGAGGTAAGCCAAATCGTTTTCGGACGAATAAACCCCCCCGCAATCAACGAGCCACTCATAATTCATAGGTACTGTTTGTCAGGACATGTCCTTTGTAAGTCAGTGAAACGTCTACTTCAAATAGTTCTTCTTGTTAGCCCTGGGCTGCGAGAAGACGAACTAGGATGAACAGTGGCCTGGAAATGGGGTATGAAAGCAGTTACCAGTAACCTGCGGTTTCCATGGATAACCACCCATCAAGGTTAGTGGCACTGGCAGACGTGGGTAAATCACGCAGCTAGTGCCGATCCTGCACCAAAGCTATCGCATTCAATGCATAGCTGTCCAGTTTCTTGATTCACGAGATAACTAGAATGATGCAACATCAAACAAGTGATCAGAGTATCATATCCATTGTCTGACTATACCTCCGCTGTACTCTTATTTTTCCATGATCGAAAACGAATTAGTCTTAACTGGCACTCCTTTCGCAAGGGATAGTATGTTACGTTGGAAACGGCCTCGAATTATGCATAATCGTAATGAAGTGGCTCACTGCTCTTCTTCTGATTGCTCCCCTTTAACCTTTCTGACAGGGATGCACCACGTGAAACAAAGTACCGGTCAGTGTAGCTCGCGATTGCAGCACTTGCATAATCGTAATGAAGTGGCTCACTGCTCTTCTTCTGATTGCTCCCCTTTAACCTTTCTGACAGGGATGCACCACGTGAAACAAAGTACCGGTCAGTGTAGCTCGCGAAATCATTGCAGCACTCAAATCCGACCATGTGAAGACAACTCTGGTGAGGCCGGTTGGCGAGGTGAAAACTCGTACCAGAACCCATGCTTTTGACGAGTTTCTCGATTTGTCCAAAAGTTTCCAGCTACAGTTGACCAGTACTCTGGTATACTGGCACAGTTCCTGGCTTCTAGTGTTCCTGTGCGTGCAGTTCGAAAGTGTTTCGTACGTAGGGCTGTGACTAGTTGGAACCCGGAAGTAAGTATAAAAATAATAATCGTTCATCTGTAACACCATTTCAGTGCATAGCTGTCACGTCACCCGTAGGAACCATGAGGGTTTAGATACTACCAGTTTGCCCAAACTCGGACAAAGTTGAGATGCAGAGACTGGACTCGAACCTCGGACCTTCTGGTCAGTAAGTTCGCCCCTTACTCCCTGGTATCCTGGAAAAACTCGGACAAAGTTGAGATGCAGAGACTGGACTCGAACCTCGGACCTTCTGGTCAGTAAGTTCGCCCCTTACTCCCTGGTCATCCTGGAAACGAGCGGTCGCACAATTTTCAGTGCACTAGCGCGAAGCGCATATGTGGAAGCGATCCAAGCTATCACTGCCCAACAATGTGCGGATGTCTCCCTACAATTCGGGACCTTAGTAGCTGGCAGTAAACAAGGAATACGTAACACCAAATACCGGCTTAATGAGATAGTTTAAATGACTGAACCGATAAAATCACGACTGTTTTTGCATTAACATACCCGAAAGCATCTACGCGTCTTCTGTATGTGTCAAGGTCATGCTCAAGCATGGTGGGCTGACTTTGACCAAGCCGATTAACGTCGATTAGCATAGTTAGGTTATCCAACTTGTAGTATGAAGCAAATGCCATTGCCTCCCAGATACTCCCCTCAGCGGATTCGCCATCACCAACTATACAGTACACCCGGTAGCTGGCTTTGTCGATGTACTTCCCCACATACGCCATCCCAGCAGCATTACTCAATCCCTGTCCCAACGACCCTGTGGCGACATCGACGAAACTCAAACGCTGAAAGCATATAACAAAAGTAGTCAGAGTTACCGGAGTTGGATGGCCTTCTAGGTCTGAGTCTATTTTTCTCAAGTTGAGTAGGTCTTCGTCTTTTAATAATCCAACTTCAGCCCAGGCCGCATACAGGATAGGTGCAGCATGGCCCTGAGAATTCGTGAGCAAAGTGGACAGCGCAACAGACCTTTGATAGGATGAACCTGTCACTTGAGGGATTTCGAGGATCAGTCGGCTTATACTTCATCTCTTTCAGGAATAGCACAGCCATTATCTCCGCTATGGATGCACATGAAGTAGGATGTCTGTAAAATAATATTGACCAAATTTGCATTAAATTCAAACACCATACCCAGAGTTGGAAGCACTGGTGCACTTGATGCAGTTAATACGCAACCTATCCGCGGCATTTTGAAGATACAAAACTGTTCTCTGATCGACCATCTCCACAACTTGCGTTCAGGAATCCCAAGTAATGTAGCGTGGGACGTCAGGAAGTCAGCGGTATTCGACGTTGGAGAGGATGTAGCGATGGCACACGTCGGTTCTGAAATGTGCAGATATAGAGTTTGGTATTACGGAATCCACACAGCACACATTCGCACAGGTCGGGTGGCACAGAAAAGAACACCGGAGTGTGGCAACAACGCATGTGTATAAAACCAAAACCGAAACCGGAAGACGGGGGGTACAAACTCAGGTCAAGGTTAATCAGGGGGTGTACAAGAGAGTTACTCTTTCCTGCCCGGGGCTCGTGGTGGCTCGTCCGTGGTACCTGCAATAGGGAGAGAGAGGGAGAGGCACGTATAAGGTCATATGAGAGACGTGCAAGCAGATACAGTTGAGTTTCAAATGCGTTGCAGTAAGAGAAACCAAAGGACCCGCCGATCACACTGATGTATGATTTCCGATTTCTGAACTGACCTCAAACGGAAATTGTAGAGCCGCCAATCAACAGAATCAAACCGCAATCACTTTCTCTGATACTGCGGAGTTTTCGAAGTCAATAATTCTACTGGTAGTTAGTCTAGTCAGACTGCACGTTTCGTTAAAAGCTTGCTCATATCTGCGTAACTGAGCAAAGTTCCAAAATCTCCAAACAGCGATTCGCTTGTAACTACCACATAACGATCAAACCACAGGTCCAAAATCCTGCAAAGTGATTTCAAGATGGTATATGACTTTCGCATAATGCCCAAAACAAATTCAACTGCGGTGGATAATTGACTAAGTCTGTTTTAGTCATTTGGCGTGACAAATTATAATAACTATTTCAGAGAATTTGCGCACGACGGTGTTGTTTTCAGTGCTTGGCCCGCGTCGAGTGTATTTTTGAGGAAAACTTGATGGATTTTGTGAAAATGATGCCACCAAGTATCACTATGAGCTGTTTCCTCTATGATGTACGCCGAAGTATTCAGAGGAAACTTCGGCGACCTCCGATAACCTAAATGAAAGTTGTGGGCTGATGCTATTACCACAACCTCGTAAACAATCTATTGTTAGTTCGTTCCATACTAATTGGACCTGCACAATGAATGCCTCATTTTCGACAATATGGTTATACATTGTCGCTGAATGGCGCTTTAGATATCTTTGATTTGTGTCAAAAACACTCATCACATGCATACGTGAGAGTCACGTGGATTATACTTTAAAAAACGTTACACCTTAGGCAAAGACGGAGTGCGACTGGAATAAACTCTCAAAAGCGCTGTTGCAGTGCATATAAACCAAATTAGGGTTCTATTTGTTGTTGAAATCCTACGAAGCCCTCCATGAACGCCTCAAAGATCACAAAGATGAAAAATCGAAAAGTTGTGGTAATAATGACATTCTAATTTCTGACCAGCTTGTTGGAGAATCTCCAATTGTACAAGACACCAACTGATCCAGTGGCTAGTGATGGTCACTCGTCATTATGATCGTATCCTTTCTCGCCTACCTCGGCTGCTTATTGTAGATGCTAAACCTATACATGTGCGCTCAGCTGGTTATGCGGGTTTGACTGTCCATAACAGTCTGATCCGGTGGCCAGCCATGGACATTCGCCATCATAGCTGCATGCACTGTCCTTTGCCATGGTTGCGCCCGTAGATTATAGAACTACTATTGATGGAGCGTTTTTACCCATTTATTCTACGGACACATCCTTAATATGTGGTGGCACTGCTTCTTATTCCGTGAACAAATTTTACTGGACGAAGAATCTGAGGTGAAATATGCATACTCATTTTGATATCATGTATAACTTCGGCAGAAATGGTATAAAATCTTACTGTTATAAATTAGAACTTACTGCTTGATCAGTTAGTTCTAATCTCGGTAATGAAGTAGCCGTGTGTACGCTATATCAATATCAAGCGATGATACGCATCAATGAACACGACGAAGCTGAAGCCCAAGACCGATTTATGCATCCAGAGTTGCCCTAACTGATTGGCCTTTTTCAGCGCCCTACTCTCTACTCCATGCAAAGCCTCACATTACAAATTATGTTGTGGTTACCGACCTGATTTTCCCTCCATTCATCTCTCCACCCACAATACAAATTGTACTAGGATCTTCCTTGAACCCAAGCCCGTTTAACCCTACCTCATGTACGAACTACGCCCCAGCCGACAAGATTGACTTGCCATTGAACCCATCAGTAATATTGACAATATACGCGGAAATTAAGAGGGAGAAAAATCAAATTCCGTCGAATGCCCATGCAGCTTCCCTGAGCTTGTTCTGCCCTCAGAATATGTCCTAGGACATTTCCCTGTGAACACGAAATATCAATTATGACGGAGTGAGAATGCTGTCCCATGCGTAAATACAGGAGGTGTGGTGCTCTAAAAGCAATCTGTCTGGAAAAGCTTCTACGCTTTTTAAGTTGTAAATGACCAACGCTGACTTCAGATCGTCAAACATGCGAAACGACCCTGAACTTCAGATTTCTTCTGCTTTTGCATTCAGTGAACCACCAACCTCCATTTTCCTTTACGGACACATTCATTCGTTCCGTCCGCATATCGCTACCACTACTTCTACCGCCGGAATGTCTACTCTCCCTTTTCAACTCTCGTAGCGTTTCCTTGTAACGGCCTTTGGAACTCACAGCAACGGTTTGCTTCCCGCCATCTTGGGTAGGAGATGCATTTGTATCCTGGAGCTCTCTATTAGATATTTTCGACACTTAGGAACCAAATCTTGATACGGTCGTTCTGTTGACTCTATGGTAGCAGTGAACCACGCTACCTCCTCGACAGACCGACGAGTATGCTCGCTCACAATTTGCCACGATTCACTAGCCAATCCTGGCAACCTCGATTACCCTCATTTGCCCCTCCAGGACGTTCATGTACCCGGCTTGCTGCGAACCCCAGTGTGGCGTTGCGATGACGGTACTGTGACCATCATATACAGTAAATCGTCCATTATGTTGACACTTGAAATTCCCAAGTTTATCCTCGCCCGATTTGTAACCCCCGACTCACTTTGCGTTTAGAGCGCGTGTATGAACTGGCATTTATTTGTCCTTACCACTTCACTCATTTGGCCTTGAGGTCATCCGGCCACTTGTGCCTGACTTTGTGCACGTGTGACTGTCTCACGTGGGGGCCTGTCTACTCCTTTGTACTGTGTATTTTTGTTTTCTAAATGGACCGTTTATTTTGGACTGGTATCCACTGTCGATGCTTGTATCCTTTGTGAATTTGCCTTACATTAATAGTACCGCATAGCAACCCAGCTCCGACTTTGTTTTGCCTTCCCGGAGGTTCTGGTGTTACGCGTCACTCGAAGATACCGCTTGCCCGTTACACGCATCCAATGAGTTGCCCGCAGTTTTATCCATACAACTTCCCAATCAAAATCATTACACGAATCCGCTAGAACGACTCACTCTGTCAAGTTGGTGCCAAAACGCCAAAGCGCTTGCCACTTCATTGTACCATCTGCTCAGTCCGTCCAGAAAACCATTGATAGTTCCAACGATACCGTCCAGGACTCATCATGTGGGCAAATATGGGATCTTGCTGACAGCTCGTTTCAGCGTGTGCTGCCTCACGCAGAAATATCCGCTACCAAGTTCGCCAAACTCAATAGCTGCGACGAATTCCTTGGAGATATTTTTGTCTATTGGGACGCCTGGTGTAACGATAGGAAACAATTTGGTAAGTGAGTCCCCGGAGGCGGCTTTATTGTGAGTTTGTGAGAGGATGGGCAATGTGATTATTATTCATATGCTTTTTCAAAACCTTTTTCAAAACAGTACCAGGAGACAAGTAGAGCAGCGAACTTCAAAAAAGTCTGCATCTTTCGCATACGGATCATACGTAGCCACGTTACGCACTAAATATGCAGAAATGAATGTCAGCAGAGCTACGACAGTTTATCGAGATTTATGATATTAAATCAATAACCTCAAATACTAACATTTCATGCACAATTTTACTCAGTTCGAACTATATTTTGAGGTAACTTTGGGTGTGCTCGTTAGGATCGTCCATGATATTCCGCATTGTCGACTATTGCACTATTACTTGCAGTAAGTTGCACATCTATAATTATTTGTGAAAGTGGTTTTAGCTCAAAATACGAGCGCTGGCAGAAGAAATACGAGATCTTCAATTTTCGTAAATGATGTTGTATGTAGCATCCTCCTCAGGGGAAGGCCCAGGAAGCCTGTGTGCTGGAAACGTTATTCAGAGTGGTGACTGAGATAATCACTTCTGATAATTCACAGCGAAATGGGAGAACGCAGTACTTAATGAAGTTGGTCTTCGCTCCAGTGAAGTGAAGTGAAGTGAAGTAAGTAAGTTAGTGAAGATGCACATTTTGTCATAAACTGTGGTGAGTTAATAGTTTACGGGTGAACTGCTTCACACGGCTCTGAAAGAAACCAGTACATACTTACAGGCAATAAAGTCGTCATTTACAATTGTTGTTAAATAGCACCAGTGCTAGCAATAATAATTATAATAGTAATCATGGGCATTCTTATGTCGACACCAAAGAGCTTAAAGCTAACACATATATCGTGAACTGATAATTATAACGCCAAATAGCCTCACATTTATTAAGGGTACCTCTCGGGCTGTCAGCCTGTCTTAGCCCAGGCTATCCAGCCAAACGAAACTGCCTCACTTGTACCACTCGCATGATGCTCGTGGCTCGCTCAGTCAGTTCGCGAAAAGCAGCTTACGGTTGTCTTAGGCAACCAAAGAAACGAAAACGTCGTGACTCGGCCTCCACGGCACCTGGTCGTTTCGGGTATTTACGAGGGCATATACCAGCTGTGTGACCAACAAGCGTCCATCCATAATAACCAGAAAAAGTCATCGTTGAGGACGATAAAAAATTGAATTTTATCGGGCGTCCCTAATGTTTTATGTTTTACCAAGAACGTTTACGGCTGTCTCACTGGCTAGGGGTCACCAACCTACTGCCGCTGTGAGATGAATAAAATATGCTTAGTGCGTCAAAACATCACTTGGAAGCCTAAGTGCTTGAAAACAAATCCACAGCCACTGCATGCCTTACCGGTCTCTGCGAGAACGACGTTCTTGTAGCGCCGGACCTACAAGAAGTCATCCACAAGTAACTGTTTGCATCCTGTCATGTTGGCTGACGTCCTCTGGTACTTGACCCAGCTTCTATAATTTCTTCCGTGTAACTGCGGAAAGAGCTTGTTGATTAGAGTTTTTAATCTTCTTTGTCAACGGCCGGCAGCAACACCGGATTTGATCGGAGCTGAACATCAGATTTGCATGATGACTTTGGCAGATGTTTCTTTGTTGCGGTCCGACATCAAGGAGGGACTAGAATTAGGTCAGTTTCTTTTTGCTACTAAGCTGGCAAAAACTCTTCTGTGGAATTTTCTAAGTCGGTGCAGAGCGTCTATATAAAAGGTAAATAGATGCTGTGCTGTTCTCGCCTCCACACTGATTAATTTGCAGACATTAAAATAGCGGAAAATGATGTTACAACCGACCGTTGGCATTTTTGATACCCGAGGTACGTGGTTTAGGTGACAATCAGCACAGTGTCTATCCCAATCAAAAACAGGAACGTGTAGCGCTTTAATCTACATGTTACTTTGAGAGGACTGAATCAAATCAGTTAGTTGCGCTTTTCTCCGTCTCATCCTTGAGGGCTGAAGCACTTCTTGATTTGGTGGTCATTAGATAACGGCATGAAATTTTCAGCTTTGGCTGATTCCTATAACTCTGCTTGATTTCAAATGTCATTTTTAAACTTTGGGAGCTCTGATGTAGGAAAATTTCGTGGCCACTAATTTCAAGAAAACACGTGTGAAACCAAGCCCATAACTTGCTGAGTCTGCGCAACTTACATTGGAAAGCACGCTTAAAGCCGAGAACATGGCATAATTTGAATAAATAACAACAATATTAAAGCAGGATGTAACCCAATCCCATGTTGGTATATGCACACTCAAATATACAGATATTTTCGGACGGACTTTTTTCTAGATACAGTGTTTTTGTCGAACATATATGCACTGTGGGTACTGGTGCAGGTCCAAGGCTGTTTTGGTTTCGTTTCAAGTATCCCTCAACCAGTCTCGCGGACAGTCCAAAATCAGCCTGTTAATCAGACAGTGAGGGTTTCATTATCGAAAATATCATAATAGATTTGTATATAGGCCGATCAAACTAGTTCGCAGATATACAGAACCCTGTGTGCAGCACCGAAAAGCTCGAAATGTTACCCATTCTCACTAGAACGTAACGAAATTCTTAAATTTTTTTCAAACGGCTCTCTTCTTGCTCGCCTCAGGCTCGGTTACATCGGTAATTTTTCGGAATTGGATTGGAAGTCTGGCAAAAAACAAGTTGTTCACTTAATTATTTACCTAATTACAATAATAAACGAATCATCAAGCAAGTGATTAATGAACTTCATTTCTCATTTATTGTTCAGAGCGGAATGAATATCAGTTCTCGGCCCGTTCCCTTCGAGGGCGGCAATGAACCAAACACAATTATTTGGCTATTCGCGTTTTTTCATTTCTTTTACGTTCGCTGCTCTTTCATAGTCACTCTGGATTCCGTGTCATTAATGATTCTTCCTTATTACCAGCTTCGTTGCAAAAACGGTGGCAGAAACGATGCCAACACTGCCCAATACCCGCTCTTGTTTGTGCCATTTATTCAGCTGCTCAAATTGGATCCCTGAAAGCCTACGGATTTACCGTAACCATGGAAACCTCTGAAAACCGTTCAAACCATGACTCATGAATAATGAGTGCGCCTAATGACCTGATCTGACGGTTTATAGGAATTATGTTTTTACTCTGCACCCTAAAAGTGAAGAATGCGGCCGTGAAGATGGAAATATCCACAAACTAGCTACACTAAATGAGAAAACTTACCGATCAGTACACTCGCTTGCGAATCTATTTGGTTTCCACGAGAGACTCGAGTGAATCTCTCCCTAACGATTTTCTTCAACTGAATGTGATGCACAATGGCCGCCTAATATTTTGTTTGGAACGAGATTCGAGGTACCGCATGATATTTTCGCAAAGAAAACTACTCACAAGATGGCTGATAACTCTACGACAGCCCACGACCGGAGGTCACTCTGCTAGTGTGAAAGGCGTTTTCTTCGGTATCTTCGAATGGACCTCATCTGGACCCAATGCTCAGAACGACTTTATCTCGTGCGGTTCTGAAATACGAAGTACTGGTTCACGTCTTCTACAATCAGTTTTTTAAAAAATAGTCCAGACTTTTCTGGAAGACGCCTAATCCCTTTAGGTAGCTTTCAGTCTATCCGACTGCGTGCTAATATTTTGAGACAAACACCGCGGTTTCCCGTGAACTTTCTGAACAATGGCCTTGCACAAAGCTCCCACTGAAGCTGGTCTAAGTTTGAATTAATCAGGGAAAATGCGCAATCCTGAGAAGTCTCCTCGGCAGGAGTTTCGAGTCCATGCTTGAGGTTCGGGATTTCTGGGCCAGTAGCAGATGAAACCAAAGGTCGGCACACAGTGGTCACTATGTCTCAGTGGATCCGTGATTAACACCTGATCGAAGAAGAAGTGTCTTTCGTTGGTGATGACCATACCAAGGAGGGCTTGTAATTGGCCTCCATGGTGTCTGGTGGGTGCGGCAACAGGTTAAGTCCAAGCACTTTGTTCAAGGGCTCCGGTCAGTGCCGCTCCAAAATGTCCGCAAGGCCCGGCGCGAAAAAATAGTCCAGACTTTTCTGGAAGACGCCTAATCCCTTTAGGTAGCTTTCAGTCTATCCGACTGCGTGCTAATATTTTGAGACAAACACCGCGGTTTCCCGTGAACTTTCTGAACAATGGCCTTGCACAAAGCTCCCACTGAAGCTGGTCTAAGTTTGAATTAATCAGGGAAAATGCGCAATCCTGAGAAGTCTCCTCGGCAGGAGTTTCGAGTCCATGCTTGAGGTTCGGGATTTCTGGGCCAGTAGCAGATGAAACCAAAGGTCGGCACACAGTGGTCACTATGTTTCAGTGGGTGATTGATTAACACCTGATCGAAGAAGAAGTGTCTTTCGTTGGTGATGACCATACCAAGGAGGGCTTGTAATTGGCCTCCATGGTGTCTGGTGGGTGCGGCAACAGGTTAAGTCCAAGCACTTTGTTCAAGGGCTCCGGTCAGTGCCGCTCCAAAATGTCCGCAAGGCCCGGCGCGATGTAGTTCTATCCAAGGGGTCTCGAAGGCGTTTAAGTCGCCTATCGCAAGAGAGTGGTAGCTGAAAGCCAATAGCCTTGGGGCTTGTGTAAGGAATTGGTAAGTTTCCGGAAGATCCGGAGGGCAACGATAGACTACGCAGAGAAGATGTGCGGGCCGGCACAGCGGGATTCATGCCCGCAGTATATCGCAAAATGGTGCAGGATTTTGTCGTAGGAGCCAATCGGGATGGACAAAACCGCGTGTAATTATACTGCGACCCCGCCGGCCCTCCCGTGTTTTTAATCAGAGTAGCCGCCTGCGGATATCTCCACGTCAGAGTCACCTGGTGTGAGCTGGGTTTCTGCAAGTGCGATTGAGGATGGCCGGTTATTGCGAGTTGAGTATTTATTACAGCGAAGGATGTTGAATAGCTTGAGACAGTGTGTAACCAGGCGTTTCAACACTATCTCTGCTACCTTTGAAGGTGGGGAATCGAGAGATTTGCTGCCAGAGAGGTTGGCAGATTTAATAGCCGGGCGACGAATTTGAGTTGAAGGTTCCGGGGCTGCCCCTGTGCTATGCGTGCCTGCTTCATGCCCCGGTAATTTCGAAGGCTGTTTTTTATTTACGGGTTCTCTTACCTTTAATGGGAGTCCCGTTTTTGTGTACATTTAACACATGAGGGATGTGGTTTTCCCCTCGCGGGCAAACATGTCGATCGTTGCTACTTGTGGCTCGCTTGACGCGGCCGTTTGGAAGACTTCCTGTTGTTCGAAGATTCGGGGCAACCATGCATCTGTTCGGTTTCTTGGGCATTTTGGCTTGGCTTGTTTTATAAGGTGTCTCTGAGGTTTTATGCGTTTGGTGACAGCACAAAGAACTTCTCCTCTCGGTGGCGTTTGCATGAAACTCATTTCGCAGACGACTGCGCCCTGAATCTAGCCAGCAGCTTGCTGATTTGGGAGTTTATGTAATTCGTTCGGCTGCAGTTGTTTTTCTTTCGTGTTTGTGTAGACTTTCGGGTCGTCCGCAATCAGCGTGCCGACCGAGCATACGAAGGATTTTCTAAATCGTTGCTATCAAGATTGTGGCTTTGCTGTTGAAGTCCTGCATGACGACAGTCCCACATTCGGGGAGGCCAAGAGATCTGATTTGCCGGAAGGCTAAACCCAACGGGCAATCGTGTCCCAAACATAGTGACGGCATTTTTCTCAGCTCCGTTATGGATCTGAGCCTCTCAAAGTAGTGTTGACGTCAAGGCAACCACCAAAGGTACACAAGGTATATTAACCCCCAAAACGAAGTCGAGAATACCTGTGCAGCGTTTCATATATATATATATATATTGTGAACGGCCACAACTTCCTGGAGATTCTCAAGCCTTCTGCATGCGTCTTTGGCAATCAGCATTCGGCCAATACTGGGCCATGTTTCGCTATTTGTCCAGGCTTTCGATCAGTTAGATCTCGGCCTGATGCCGGACTGGCCAGCGTCCCGAATTTTGGGCCAACCTTGCGTGATGAATGTTTTTCGGCCGTAGCGGCACCTGACTGCGGGCGGTAAAACGGCTCCCGTGTACATTGTGCTGTAAATCTCCATGATGTGTCTTAATTATATCTTCAAACTTAAGAGATGTTTGTGCGATCACCGGATGGCCTGGCAATGTTTGAGAGTGCTGGCAACTTTTCATGAGTCCACCAACCGCCTTCATGTTCTGGCACAGCGAAAATGCTCACCAAATGAGTATCGGTGGAGGATATGGACGCTCAATTAGTATGTGGTCGTGGATGATGAATGTTATCGGCGGGAGCCTATGAGCTCCCTTAGGAGATTGAGCAGGGCAGCAATGACTGATTCTGTGTCCATTGCCCATCTGCTGGATCAACTCATTCAAAGCCGGGTATCTAACATTCTTACAGATATTATGGCACTATTGAACGGACGAAAAACACCGGGGTTTTGAGCATCTTTCTCATTGGCAGCACAATGTACGTCCGTAAATACTTGGTAAACTCGAGAAAATTTGAGTCTCGGAAAAACTTTATTCAAAAGCAGGAAAGTGGCCGGGAAGGTGCAGAGTTCGAGTTACATTTATGAAATTCGCAATCTAATTAAGTTTAAGTTGAACTCGATGGTACCTCAACGTCTAGCTTCGTAAATGTTTTAGAACCAGTCAGTTTGTTTGGTACATCTACCGGTTAGACAAGAGTGTGAGTATTTTGGAGAACCTGCGAAATAAGATTGTGCAACAGTTGCGACTGATGTGTGGTATCTTGTCATTAGCGTTCATTGAGATCATCGCCGTCGTTCCCCATGGACACGACTGACATGTCTGAACGACTTTCTGGAAGACGGGTGCCTTTGCTTCAGATTCAAGGAGACCCTGTAAGAGCACTTGACACTTAACGAAAATGATTTTGCAAGTTAGCCTCAGCTTTACGAGAGGAATATATGCCTCAAAATAAGCTAGTTAAATCCGTCGATCAGTGGCAGTTAGTATACATGCAGCGTTGCGGTGTCAACAGGATCTGTCAAAAGGGATAGGCGCAGACGACCAAAGATGTTGTGTGTGAAATATGGTCGAAGCGCGTGAAAATAGCGCATCGCATTGCTGACATCCCTCCAATTCAAATAGCCACACAATTTGCCACCATTTGGGAACCAATTTTCTGGCTTGCGGGAGCCTCTTCAACTTATCCCCCCTCCCCCAGTATTTCTTATAACACCTGAAACAACGTATGCCATGCCTTTGATCGCTCCGTGGAAGGTCATGTTTGAAGGATTGAATGATGCCAGCAGACACCAGACAACAATCACTATTTATCTAGGGATCAGCCGTCCTTGATGGCCTAACATCACATCACATCGTTCATAGAAAATCACATCAATCGGGCGGATGTCACCTACGGTCTGCGGACCACACAAAGTCAGGCCCTGATTGGTTAGAACACAAGCATCTTCACCTCGACGCTTTTCAGCTCCTCACGGGGATTCTAGCGCAGCCTTGTGAGGCATCCTGTGATCACCCTACAAATGCAATTTTGATAATCTTCCTTTGTATCCCTAAGGGCTGTCTGAAGCTAACGTGACTTCAAATATATCATAGTGGGCGGAGCATGAAGCTAACGACCGACACAGATCTATGTCGGTTCAAGAGACACGACAACTGGCGATAGCCCGAACGCACGATGATAATTTCGGCAGAGCAACTCCAAGTAACTGTACAGCAGCAAAAAATGCAGTTCAAGGAAACTTCAATAATCCTTGTTGAATCTCTGATGCGCAGTGCATCGTTGAATGAGATAAACAATTGAGTCTCCGACCCCTTCCGCATATGCTGCCGCCAGCTTGATTCCTGAATTCAATTTTGACGCTGAAGTAGGACAGACTTTCAAAAGTCGGTTCAAGAAGAGTGTGGACGAGTTTCGAAAAGACTGCTTAGTTTGGATGACGAATGGAAAGTCCGACTGTTGCTGGGAAAGCTGGAGAAGGCTGAACACGATCGGTCCACAAATTTCATGCCCCCCAGTCTCACTCATGACCTTGGTTTCTCATATAATATAAAGACCCTGGCTGAAATGTATAGTGAGCAAAGTTTTTTGTTCAATATTCGTTATCAGTGTCTCAAAATCACCAAAAGCGATATTGAAGCTTTCATCACTTATGTCGATATGGCCAACGCAGAATGCTAAAAACAAAGATAATCGTTCATCTGTAGTACCCTTTCGGCGCCATGCCACCAAGACGCCTGTGGGCTTGGATACTGCCAAGTTGTCCAAGCTTAGACGGAGGAAGTAGAGAGCCAGAGGTTGGGTTAGAACCACGAACCTTCCGGTTAGCAAATTGTACTCCAACCACTACGCGATCAGCTTAGCACCATGACCGCGGATCATTTCAAATGTTCCATCCTCCTGACTGGTTTTCTATCACCACACGATGCAGATATTTGGATCCAGGTACTGAATACAAATGAACAGGACCCTGAGTCGGAGATTCAGAAACCTGCCACCGAGTGCCAACATATTATCTATCTCAAGGATGATGCTGCAATGACTGAACATTCCGAATTCTCTCAGCTTGCCACGGTATACTAAGTTCCAAAAGGCAATAAACTTCCAAACGAACTCCAAGGAAACAGCCCACACCCTGTTGATTCTACGAAGAATGGCCACTGTCCCTCTGACTGCAAAACAAACATGGGGCATAATGGGTAGGTCATCAATGGAACACAGCAACTGCACCGTCTGTGCTGCGTTTGGCAAAAGCGACAAACCGGTCAGGGAGCTGAACTGTTCCGTAACCTCTGAAGGGATTCAAGTCAATGGTGCTTGCTATCTCACTAACCAAACAAGCCTCAATTTTTTGGGTCTGGATTGGATTAATGGGGTTCTTCTCTGAGACACTCAATGTTGTTTGTAACAAAACAGCTGGCTGCACTACATTCACGATAACATCACATCCTGACGATTTTGTGGTCGTTACAGTTGCACACAAACATGAGGTCAGAGTGAGCGTACGAAGTTATTCAATTCCTCGGGTCCGACATTGGTAACCCTCTCATTTCAATCCATTTTGGAGGATCATGCCAGCAACCGCAACGTTACATCTGCGGTTCGAACCCTTTGGTCTACAGCCCTAAGTTCGTACGGATCGTTCCACTGCTATCCAGAAAGTTAAGAAAGAGGATCGGCGGAATGGACGCCACAACAGTCGCACAGATGCCAGATGCTGATTCTAGGATATAGAGAATGTTCACCACGGTGGACGCAGGGTCAAATGCGACGTCGAGCACGAGGCACAAATAACATCATAAGCATGGCCGCGTCAAGGGAAGCAATTGCAAAGTTTCGAGACCGTTCAGAAGACAACACTTCAGAATATTATGCCCGAAAGGTTGTTTTGCTGGACGGGATTCGTACCATATGCCGCATCAAAGTTCAAAACCTACGGAGACTATCAAAACAAGTCTGTTTGGTGTCGCCTGGTAAAATGAATGCAAGGAATACCGATTATCATTCCGAATGAACGATTTAGAAACCGCAATCTCGCAACCGGTTAACAGATTTTATTTAACCTAAACCGCTGGTGTGTCTTGAAAGAAAATCCATTGAGAGTTCAGCGTGTAGTTCCATGTGCTGTCGGTGGGAGCCTAGGCAATTAGATATCTGCCCAATGCGTATGAAGTAAACTATTTCACTCCCGCGGGGCTCTCCATATCACAACATATCACAATGCCATTCTGTCAGCTGGCAAACGGCAGTGCAACAGTTGATACATTACTGGAACAGACTTCAGTTATGTGCAAACTGAAATGTGCCTGGCATACGGAGCTTAGATATACTAAAAATAAAAATTTCTACTTTTCAAAACAAATATTTTGGACACGGAGTGTGTTTACTCCTTCAAACGACCTGCGAACCGGAAATTTCCAGACCATTTCCGTTTATGTGCCCCTGGAAACCTCTCTGGCAACTAAATCCACCTCTCGCGCCTCGCCTTATTTCCACACCTCCATCTAACGGCGCTGCTACCCCAAATGCACGGCAAATTTAGCATGCCTTAAGCGTACCATCAACCATCATGTTCTTATTTTATATATACTGAGGTGGCGCCCCATATCCCCGCGGTGCACTGGACCGAGGGTAAACACTGTCGATCTAGTGTTTGCCAGCCCGTTTTAGTTTAATATCCCTTTACGGACCCTTTCTTTTTCTACAGCAGCTATGATGCTAGCAACGTCATCGCCTCCGCAAAATAACAGTCACTGTTTATCCTACCACTAATTGTTTTATTTATTTACCCTACGGAAACGGCTGCAAGTGTATCAGAAGTCAGTCACCCAACCTGTCGGAGGTTGACCTAGAACGTCTCAGATTTCTGAAACGTCCATGTTCAGATGTAGGCTCGCGTGATGCCTAAAACGTTCAAGTGCAGTCTCCTTATATTACTCTGTCCTACTCACCATCGCTACCCGTTCCCCTACTTCCAGCCACTCGCTTTGGAACTGCAAATGGTATAGAACGCCCTCCAAGTCGAAGATCCTTCGGCTTTCTACTCGCACATACGTCTACCGTAATCCTTGGAATGAGTAGCCAAACTGTAAAATGCAGTTTGACGTTTTGCGGTGATGTGAGCAAACAAAATTTGCACTCATTTGGGGAAACTTAACTGTTCAACGTCCTGAATAGCATCTCTGACAAGGTAAAGCTTTAGAAATGCTCCCCTTCGGAAAGTTTATGGTGGCGGCTGCGAGCATGCAGATTTGGGTCTGGTACCCTCCACTTGGGAGGTATGTCACAGCTGTCCGGTGTTCTATGCGACGAGGTTCCCTTACGCAATCGCAGTCTATTATCTGAAGTTGATTCCGTTGACGTAACCGTGCTTGTGATCTTATTTTTGCCACCTTTTTACACTTGATCCCACGTCTACCTTGGAGAGCATTCCCCATATCCTCGAATCAGTGGCTGGCCCCTGTGTGAGTGCTGTGGCGCCCCTTCTACCGGCGTTTTTTGACTTTGCTGGTAGCAGTAGAACTATCCGCATGAATTTGCGAGTGTAAACTGAAGGGCTCAGATCTCAGATGAGGTGTTTCAGGCTACACGGATGATTCACTAAGTTGGACTGAAGTGAGAGGGCCACCGCTGGCGGACGCCAGAAGCTGGATAGTCGCCATGCCGCATATCTTCCATCTGGTCTCCCGCTGGGAAACAGCTGTGGTGACCACATAATCCTCAGGACGTGATGTTCTCCTGAATGTATCGGAGTAATTTCCACTTGTTTCGCTACAAAAGTCACTGAGGGGTTCATCCAAGATTTGGAGCTCATTAACACAATCCAGGCCCAATAGTTCAAAAACTGCGTAGTTCTGGAAGAAGCAAGTCTAATTAATTTGAATTCCTTTGAAGATTACGCAACACTTCAGATTCCCAATCAATTCGAGGCTTCCACCAGATGCATTGCAAACGGCGCACTTAGTAGGTTGCGCTGGTGGCCTCCCAACTACATCCCAGGTTCGTTTTGAGATCGGAGCAGGGCCGGAACCTGCGTCCCGTCGAAGGGTAACTAGTGTGCCATTGATACATAATGTGGTGAGTTTCCGTCTAACGGGTGATTTCATGCTGAATCTAGTGGTAATGTCCTTTGCACGCGTCCTTTTGCCGGGTCGAAGTTTGAGCGAGTTCCGGAAAATGCCTCTGCAATATTCTTCTTTGTAACCATTTCGGCTGCGCATTTTGCACCTGTGCTACAGGTGTAACGGTGATACTACTGAGCGGGAGGCACGCGAGTAGTATGTGTTGTTCGTAGAATTTCGCTTTGCATCAATTGAAAAGGGGAATTTTGTTGCGGAATTCGTGGGGCCACTTTGTAACATTTGCTCGGATTTGACCGACGAATGAGTGGAGTCAGTGAATCTCCAGGAAAGCTTAAGAAGACTCTTTCGGGAGAAGATCTGTGTCCAGTTTTTGTAACTAAGATGCAGATTAGAGTTTTTCTGCCCTGTTCAATGGTCTGTAACCGGTCAGTTGTTATTTCGGAATAAATAACCCTGCAGCGAAGGCCTCCTTCATTTCACAGGTAGGGACAGTGGTGTGAATAGTGCGATTCTTAAAAAAACCAACAGGGTGTGGGCGGTCTTTTTACAGTTCGTTTAGTAGTCGACTTCCTTTTGTAAGTTACTTTGCATACCATACCCGGCTGAGAGAGTTTGGAATGTCCAATCATTGCAGCATCAGCTTTAAGATTGGTCAGACGCTGGGACTCAGTGTTAAGTTTCTGAAGCGAAATTCTGGATCCTGTTCAATTCAATTCAATAGTCAGGCCCGAATATCTGCATTATGCGGCGGTTGAAGACCAGCCACGAAGATGAGACACTTGAACTGATCCTTGATCATGGAGCTGGGTCGAAAACGCTCGCAATCCCTTTTGACCGCACCGGCATAGGCGACGAATTCCTCAGTGTACTTTTTGGTAACCTTGAGAGAGCGATAATGAATACTGAACAAGAAACTTTGCTCACTGAATAGTTGGGCCAGAATTTTGAGAGCATCTGCGAAATCAAGGTCACGAGGGAGCTTGGGGAGTGTGAAATTTATGAGCAGATCTTGTTCAGCTGTCCCCAGTTTCCGCAGCAACAGTCGAACTTTCCATGCATCATCAAGCAGAGCACATTGGGTTTAAAAAATGTCTTCATATTTCTTGAGCCAACTTTCGAAAGTTCGTCCAGATTTAGCCTCGAAATTGAATTCAATAATCGAGCCGGGAACACCATCTTTGGAAGAAGACGGAGGCTCCACCTTTTATGTCGCGTTCGCCGACACACTGCGCATCATTTTAGATTCTTGGAATCGCTTCTATTGTTGCTGTAAAATAAATTGGGGTCGCTCTGTCTAAATTGAAATCATGTGCTCGGGTTGTCGCCAGTTGTTGTGTCTAGGTGGACGATCGCGCAACCCTGCTCCGCTCAGTATGGTATATCAAAAGGCACGGTAGCTCTAGAGAGACCTTTATGGAGACAAAGGAAAATTATTACAGATGTATTTATAGGTTAGTCACAGAGTGCACCACAAGGCCGTGCAAGATCTCCGTAAGCGGGCGAGAAGCATAGAGTCCGAGATGCTAGATTCGGATTGGCTGGAATTCTGGCCAATCAGGGTATGCGTTCGTTTGGTCCGTGTTCTGCACGTGACAATCCATCATAATGATGTGGTGTTCCGTGACAAGGGCCGGTTGGCCTCCGGACATTTGGGCATTCTGTAAAATTTTTATTGAAGCAAAATATTCTAAACCTCTAGGTAAGGGGTACACAAGTAGCCAAGCCTCGAGTCACGGGATACCAGTGTTCCGATTTCAGATATTCCGATATGAACAAGGGCATTCACATATATCCGATAGGCGTATAGCTATGTTGTGCACAGGGACACATGCTAGTTGACAGACCATTGATCTACGATATTTTGACAGGGCTCTTCGGCGGGTAGAATGACATGAGGAACTACTGGGGCACCGACACAACCTTTGCCCCTCTTTCCCCACTCACTCTAGCTCCGGAAGGCTCACCTAAAACCTCACTTGGGCCTTGAGGCTAGATAGCTCAATGACTGAAGCGCGAATTTACTGACAGGAAGGTGTGTGGTTCGAGCCCGACTTCTGCTTCTCGACTTCCCCTGTCTAGGCTTGGGCAACCTGGCAGTATCCCAGCTTTAGTGCTCCCTTCGGATGGCATGGCAGTTAGGGATTGTGAGGGTGCTATAGTTGAACGATTTACTTCGGTCTTGGCTGCACACTGTTTTCACGGGATTGAGATACTGCTACGTTGCCGAAGCCTGTGCAGAAGTTGAGATGCAGATATTGGGTTTCAATCAAAGACAGCAAGACGAGTAAGCGGAAACAGGCTGCTGGTGACCTCTCCCTTCTCTTTTTTTGCATACTTCTCCTCCCTTGTCTACCTCACTAACAACACCAATTCATCCGCTAGAACTGAGGATCCACGGCAGCGAAGCGTCGGTGATGAACACTGATGTTGTGATGGTAATAATAATCAGGTGGATAATTAACTGGTTCTTAGTTGCCACTGTTATCGATGTTATACGGTCGGTCGATTTTCGCTCTGGGAGAAAATCACTCGATCATTCAAGAGACGTTACATTCCATATTGGCGAGATATGGAGTACTCTTCCAGAGTTTTGTACTTTGGCACGCTTTTTCGTCTCGAGTCAGGAAATTTTCGGCCGCAGCAGTATTTGCTGAGTCAAGAGATTGCGGAGTCTCTCAGCGACATTGACGAGAGGGTTAACCGATTGGTAACCAACCGTCAGCCAAAACCCTTGAGCTGGGGGACAGTTCAGCCGCAATTCTAAATAATGTCAAACATGAAGAGCCAGGTAAGCCGGATGTCGTGGCGGTCGTCAGGCAGTTGAGGAGTAGAAAAGTTACTGGAGAATAATGGGTCTCTATTGTACTGCAGCTTCTATAGACCCAGTGCGCAAGCTGTTTCGTCCAACCCGGGTCAGTTCCGCTAGACAGGGGTATCTCAGTATTGCTACCGAAACCTCAGAGAGACGTCAGATCAGCCTAGGATAATCGCCAATTCAGTCTTATTGATGTTGATGCCGCTGCCACCATAGTCCGTCCTTCCAGCTAACGGTGGTGAGTTTCACTAAGGCCACTGACAGTGAAGTTGTGCGTCCGAATATGTTACGAGAACATTGTGTCTGGCGTATGGCGAGGCTGACTAATTTTGCTGGTACTCCTGAGTTTAACCATCCGGTTACGTGAACTAGCATTGGAAGAATACTGGCCTCCGGTCAGGTCCCCAATCTAGATAGCTGGTGATGTTCTTTTGAGTCTGTTAAATAAGCTAACTCTCTAGTAAGTATTTGTCGGATTGGAAGTCAACATATTGAAGACGAAGCTCCTATCCATTTGCATGGACGTGCCTGCACAGCCTCTGAACACAATAAGTTATGTATTCCTGCAACTTACCAGCTTCAAATGTTTTAGCTCTATCATCTTACCCAACGGCCAGGTTGAAGGAGAATTCAACTTTGTATCAACAGTGTCCGGTAGGCCCTCATACCTCTCAACTTCGTTTTGTGGGAAATAATGGTGATTAGTTTACGCAAAAAATACCCGAGTCTTCCACGCAGCGACCTATCCAGTTCTGATTTATGCATGTAAAGCATGGTCTCTGCGAGCACAGAATATCCAAAGGCTGGAAGTGTGTAGCCACCGGTGTCTCCGACTCGACCACAAAACCAATGGATGTCGACGAGATCGCTGTCCATGATTGATGCCAGGAAATCCATGCCAACAGGCAACGAGTACGACGGCGCGCGCAAATCTCTCAAATGCTAAATAGTGAAGAGTCTAGGCGAGAGCTTTGGTGGACATCGAAAGCTCTGGAGATGTAGAAGGCTTTCACTACTGTAAACAGTCGTGCCCTTTATCAACTGATACGATCGACTGGCCCTAAGAGGGCAACAGTCAGCGAAATGATAATTGAAAATGGCTCATTAATTCACTCGCAAAAATGTCGACTGGAAAGATGGACCGAACACTGAAGAACAGTTCAGCTGGTCTCCTGCAACACAGCCTGTAAAGATAAGGCATACAAGCGAATGGATGTGAACCTTGATCACTCATCGGAAGAAGAAACGAATTACGCAATGTGCGTACTGAAATGTGACAAAGCACCAGGAGCGAACAGCCTCTATCCTACCCTTTCCAAAGATGGCGGAGAATCTCTGGTGACTCATCTGACAAATCTTACTGGTGCTAAATGGAACGGAGCGAAGGTGCCTGCAGAATGGGGCATGTCGACAGTTATCCATATCTTCAAAAAGGATATGCAGACCCTGTGCCAAAACCATCATGGCATCAGCCTATTAGCTATAGCATCCAAGTTGCTTTCTGGTCTTATCCTTCGAAGGTTGACTGAATCCAGAGAGACAGATCCGTGAAAACCAAGCTGGGTTCCGTCCTGGAAGAGGATGCATCAATCATATCCTCACCCAACGAAAAATTCTAGAACAGCGACACTGCTTCCAGCAACCAACACTGGTTGTGTTTCTTGATCTGAAAGCTGCCTTTGATTCTGTGGACCGTCAGGCACTATGACAGTGTCTGCGGAGCAAAGGTGTCCCCTGTAAATTCTCGATCCTCCTTAGGGCGCTATACGCCAACTCGCGCGGCCATGCGTAGGTCTACGGGAAGCTCACCTAAGTTCACTACATTAAGTAGTGTCAGACAGTGCTGTCCTCTTTTGCCTTTCCTCTTCAACTTCGTCATTGATTCGATCACGGAAGACTCACTACCAGTCTCTAATGACTTTGGGGTCGAGGTGCTTCCTGGGCGTCCGCTCACAGATGGGGAGTACGCAGACGATACAGCTCTCCTGGGATCTGACGCCGTAGTAATGCAAACAATATTAAATAACCTAAATAATTCCGGCTCACGGTTTGGCATGCGCTTCACACCTGCATAGTGTGAAGTACTACCACAAGACTGGGTGGGTTTGAACCCTATCCTCATGTTTAAGATGAACCGATTGAGGTAATCATCATCGGCAGCATGATATCCGTTTTCAACACCGATGGTTCACTGTCATATAACCATGATTTATTTGAAAGCCTTATTGTAAAGGAAAGAGTAAAGGTGGACGGGGAAGGGACTTAGTGCTAGCTTACCACAATCATTCCGAGGTGCTTACACGTCCAGACATTCACTCAGGCGATCTGGATAGAAACTGACAACAAGAACGTCACTGACATCGGTTGGCAGCCATATCTTGTAGTGTCTCCAACCAGGCACAGTGAGGATCACGCGGTCCCCATCCTGGAAGACGAGTAGCTCCCCATCCTGGAAGGCGAGTAGCACTGAAGCATCACCCAGGTGTTTCGTGATATCCTTCATACTCCTCTGCTAAGTCAAGGGTTGGCCACCTCTCTGTTTACACCACTCTGAATTGGGCATGGAAAACAGCACTTTCCTCGGCAAACGATGCTTCGGCATACGGAACACATGTCCCAACCAACGCAGCTTCTGGTGCTGGACACATCCTTCAATGGAAGTACCCGTTGCACAACTGAAAATGCGCCTTCTAACCGCCTCATTACGGATTCGCCGACACCAACCCACACGACCTATGGTTCTCAGACAAAGATTGTCGAACACCTGAAGACGTCTCAGTTCTGCTGCTCGAATAGGCTAAGTCTCCCATCCATACGGTGAAACAGCCCGTACTGTAGCTTGACACACAGGTCCCTTGAGATTCAGGGATAAACCACTGACGCCATAAGTTTCTCAAATTAGCAATGCGACCTGATCCTTGCAGATTCGTGCATTCACCTCGTCTGTCACACTTGTCATGGCTATATAAACCATACCTTTGCATAGACCATTAACTCGTACTTCTCACTCTATATTCTCAGCTCATGTACTGCCCTTGTTAGACGATTAAAACGTACATCACGTCCTTCTATTCTGTCTCTTTTCTAATCTCGTCCTAGAACTACTCGACTCTCGCAACAGTTTAATCGTCTAAAAAACGAAATGGATCATATTCTCCGACCTACGGCTTTTGATGCTGATCCTCATTCATCAGATGGCATGAAACGATGGACTCATTTGTTCCGTACTTTCAAGGCTTACGTTAACTCAATCAAACCTGAAGGTCTAAATAAATTGGAAACTCATACGTCACATTGACCATACATTGTATGACTTCATTGCAGAATGTAGCGACAACCTTGCGGGAAAAACTTTACATCTGCCCGAAAAATATCGTGTAATCATGCCATCTTTTAGCCACCTAAACAAGAACCTGGTCAAAATGTCGACCACTTCGTTTAAAAACTGAAATCACTTGATAAATACTGTGAATTCAAAGTAGTATCTGCTGTGCAACACACAAACGAAGCAGTTCAGGATGCCCTGATGACCGGATTGCAGTCGAATATCATTCGGGAGAAACTGCTAACGTGGCATGAATTGGACCTTGACAAAACCCACAAAGCCGCACGAGCTCTCGAGCTTGCACAAAAACAGTCACAATCATACGTGTACAGACAACCTGTTACTTGTTCTGTGTCTACTCCTTTGCCCGTTAATTCCGAAACAACAGTTTCTGCCACTGCGCAATAAACATGTCACTTTTGTGGGAACCCCAAGCACTCTCGTTGTAAGTATCCCGCTAAAGAATCAGTGTGCAAGAGTTGTGAAAAAATCGGACATTTTCAACACGTCTGTAGGTTCAAAGCCTCGAAACATCACGCGGGTTCAGCTCAAGGCTCCTCGATCTCTTCGCTATTTTGTGCTGCTGCTCCCAATTGCCTATCCAAAACTACAACAGATATTTTGGTCAACGGCGTTGTTGTCCGAGCTCTTATTGATACCGGCAGCTCCAGAAGTTTCGTTTCTTCATCAATCCTGCAAACTTATAACTGGAAGCTATTTCCGTATGACTCTATGATAACAATGGCGTCGACGATACATTCATGTTCCATCAAAGGTTATAGCCTTGTGTCCATTCAGTACAAGGACGCTATATACGAACGGTTCAGACTTTGTGTATTACCGAGCCTTTGTGCAGACGTCGTTCTCGGACATGACTTTCTGGGGTTACGTGATAAAGTTGAAATTCTATTCGGTGGCCAACGGGGCACTCTAACTGTATGTGGCGCGAAACTGGAATCTCCATCCTTGTTCATCAATCTTGCCGCGAATTGCAAACCGATCGCCACGAAATCTCGTCGTCATACACCGGAAGACAAACAATTCATACAAACCGAAGTAGACCGAATGCTCACCGATGGAATAATGGAACCATCGAATTCTCCATGGAGATCACAAGTGCTCTTTACCCACAATGCGAATCACTAGAGACGCATGATGATAGACTACAGCCAGACCATCAAGCGCTTCACCTACCAAGACTCGACCATCGTACGCTACACTGTCTACAGTACACTGGAACTCCAGAGTGCATATCATCAGGTTCCAATAATCGAGTTAGACAAGCCATTCACAGCGTTCGAAGCTGGCGGGAACCTATACCAAATTCCTTTGGCATTCCTTTTTGAGTGACAAACGGGTCACGTGTTTTCAACGAACGTTGAACAACGTAATCAAAGTCGATCAGGCTAAAGACCCATTCGCCTACATTGATAACGTCACTGCATGCGGCAAAACGAGAGATGAACATGACCGTAATCTTAGGCATTTTCTCGATGTCGCTAAAACATATATTATTACTTTGAACGATACAGCAAGCAGTTTGGCAACTGAAGAGATTACTCTCTTGAGTTACAAGGTCTCCAAAGGTATTATAAGACCTGACCCAGAACGCATGCGTCCAATAAGAGAACTTCCAATTCCACAGAATGGAAAATCGCAGCAAACAGCCGTTGGTTTGTTTGCCTACTATTCAAAGTGGATATCGGCGTTTTCTGACAAAATCATCCATTGGTTAAAGCCATTTCTGCTTCCGGAGAATGTCCGAACAACATTTGAATACCTTGAACACAAACTAGAGAATGCAATGGTGGTTACTGTCGGCTACAATATCCCTCTCGCCGTTGAAACTGATACCTCCGACATCATTATTAGTACACCCCGAGCCAGGGTAGCCGACCGCTCACCTTTTTCTCCGGAACCTTGATTGAAAGCGAGAAACATCATTCTGTTGTTGAAAAAGAAGCATATGCTATAGTCAAAGCGATCCGCAAATGGCGCCACTATCTCCTTGGGAGACATTTTAAACCGATTACGGATCAACGTTCGGTCGCCTTTATTTATGGGAACCAACAGAAAAGTAAAATAAAGAACGGAAAGATTGAACGGTGGAAAATCGAGTTGGCAGGGTACAACTACGACTTCGTCTATAGATATGGAACAGATAACCGCGTTACTGGTACCCAATCTCGTAACCTTTGTGCCAACATTGCTGGGACGGAAAAACTTAAAGAGCTTCACAACATATTATACCATCTCGGGGTCACGAGATTTGCACATTTTGTTCGTTCTAAGAACCCTCCTTTTTCAGTCAGCGATATCCGACATGTGGTGTCCAACTGTTCCACATGCTCCGAGCTCAAACCAAAATTTTGTGACAACTTTCGTGGCCAGTTTATCAAAGCCACACAACCGTTTGAATGCCTTAGTATCGACTTTAGAGGCCCACTTCCCTTAAGCACTCGTAATAAGTACCTCCTAACAATCATTGACGAGTATTCTCGATTCCCTTTTGCTTATCCTTTCGCCGATATGTCCTCTTCCACTGTGATTCGTTGTTTGAGTCAACTGCTTTCACCGTTTAGTATGCCTGCTTATATTCACTCAGATCGCGGTTCTGCGTTCATGTCAACTGAACTGAAACAATTTTTGTTCGATAAATGCGTTGCCAATAGTCACACGGCTGCATATAATCCACAATGTAATGGTCAGTTTGAACGACTTAATGGTACCCTTTGGAAGACCAGTTGCCTGGCTCTGCCTGTCACACATTGGGAGATTGTCCTCCTTGATGCTCTCCACTGTATCAGATCACTGGTATGTACTAGTATCAACTGTACCCCACACGAACGTTTCATGCCGTTCACATGACGATCAGCCAACGGTGTCTTCCTACCTACCTGGCTTACTGTCCCTGGGCCAATCCCTTTAAAACGCAATGAACGCGTCTCTAAATATGACCATCTGGTAGAAGAAGTGGAACTCGTCTCTTGTGATCCACAGTACACCCTTATAGTTCGTCCAGATGGCAAACACGAAACCGCATCCTTACGCCGCTTGGCTCCTAAAGGCAACGACATGATATCCAACACAGAACAGGAGCCAATAAATATCGCCGAACAAGGGGAGCCTCACACAATACCATCACTCCACCGTAATTGCTCAGAAACTGAACTCTTGCCTGTTAACGATGCCTCCCCGCCCCATTCTAGTGCAGATCCAGGAAATCACTTGGACATTCTTATCCGACAACAGCGCACTCACCCATATAATCTACGCAACAGGCGTAAACGACTCCATGTAGCTATTACAGCCTTTTATTTTTCTACTCTATCCGCACAGTACACAATTATTCCAAGGAGCTCGGTGGCACTTGAGAGAACATATGCAGTCATAAACCTCCGAGGCCGTAAGTGGTTGCACGTTCACCATCTAGGGTTCTACTTCACCTGTGGCCTCTAGGCGAGTGCCAGCTGGTGGTCACGACAGTTGTTCGAAGCATTCAGCCCACCGGTCGAGGCGTTCTTCTTTATTCGAGATGGTCGTTCCATTCAGATGCTTGGTGGTTTCACGTACGGATGGTTTCCGGGGACCGATCGCACGGATCAACTGAAATAATCTTCGGGCATTACCGTTTTTCTGGGTCTTTTCCATTTCTTTGGCTTTCACGGTCGGCTCGCACGGTCACTTTCATTTGACTATCTGATAACTCTTCGCACCAAGTTATCTTTGGAACTAGGATAATTCTCTGAGATTTAAGCAGTGCCACCCTTCGGTCTGATATCCAGTGATTGGGTGCGTCTGGTTGGATCGTGCCACAGGCAAAATTCCCAGCACTATGCAAAGAGGTTGTTGAATCTAAGTTGACCAAGCCATGTCGACCTCCTAATTGAGTCTCAGATACACCAAGCCTGCCCACTTGTGCATTCATTTCTCCGGCAACCACCACGATGTCCGAGCTTTTAGCTCGCCGCATCAGGGCATTTAGGGTGTCCAGGTTTTACGACCTGTCTTTGACGGTGTCGAAGCTACAGTCAGTTGGGGCGTAGACAGACACGATAAACAGACATCTAGCAACTTGCGGCTTGTGAGACTCCTTCACAGACTCCTTCACAGATAAACAAACCGCACAGAGGTGACTATCAACAGGTATCCAGTCAAGTAAGAATATTTCCGTCCGGTGACTTAGCACGATACCAACCTCTGCACATCCCGCCGCAGCAGCCTCTGAATCACCAGAGGTACGCAGCCGGAAGCGAGTGTAGACTGATGGGGTGGTTAGTTCAGTCACTGTGCTTTCATCTTGAAATCTTGTTTCTGAGACACAGCACACATCAATGCCAAACGAATCCAGTGTGTGTTGTCCTGCTTGCTTCAGGGTGCGGGCATTAAAGGCGGCCAGAGAGACTGAGTGTCGAAGCTTGAAGACTGATTTAGAGATATCTGAGGATGTCGGCGCAATGTGACGAGCAGATTCTGCACTCGAAACCGATGAATGACGAACGGAGTCATCAGTCCTAAGTGTTGGGCCTACAAGGAGAGAGTTACTAATGGGGTGGGGAGAGGGAAAAAAGTATGTGAAAGAGGAAGAAGAGGGGTGTCAGCAGTAGCCCGTTTTCGCTTACCCTGCTGTATGCAGCAAGTAAGGCGACCCGGCTGATGACATCACGCGAATACCGACGTGGCATGAGAGCATTGTTGATTGTGAATGTCATGGTTGTACGAGGACTGGGGTACTGCCAGGATGCCCACACCTAGACAGGAGAACGATTAAGGTCCTTTGGCCCAAAAGCCTAACCGCAAGGCAGTGGTGTTTGGCGGGAAGTGCAAATGCATTACCATTTCGACGGAACAAGTCGCCAACCCCCAACCTGGAGGGTCAGCAGATTGTTTGTCAGACCTCTAATCATTGACCAACCTGGCATGAGAGACTCTGTGAGTGTCAAGGGGACATTCTTCAGTATAGCTCAATGGATCGCTGAGGTGCACAAACCGTCACACGGTAAGTTCCAGTCTATTCGTGACGGCCGATTGAGGTGGTAGACAAATTTGTTTATCTGGGAAGCTGTAGCAGTCCAGGTGATCTCGCGAAGGATGATATTTCCACTCGGATTGGTAAGACCAGAGCAGCTTCTGTGAACCTGCGCCAAATGTGGCGTAGGCATCACATCAGCTTATCCGTCAAGGGTCGAGTTTACAATACTGCGGTGCTCTCCATACTGTTCCCTTCACAGACTCCTTCACAGATAAACAAACCGCACAGAGGTGACTATCAACAGGTATCCAGTCAAGTAAGAATATTTCCGTCCGGTGACTTAGCACGATACCAACCTCTGCACATCCCGCCGCAGCAGCCTCTGAATCACCAGAGGTACGCAGCCGGAAGCGAGTGTAGACTGATGGGGTGGTTAGTTCAGTCACTGTGCTTTCATCTTGAAATCTTGTTTCTGAGACACAGCACACATCAATGCCAAACGAATCCAGTGTGTGTTGTCCTGCTTGCTTCAGGGTGCGGGCATTAAAGGCGGCCAGAGAGACTGAGTGTCGAAGCTTGAAGACTGATTTAGAGATATCTGAGGATGTCGGCGCAATGTGACGAGCAGATTCTGCACTCGAAACCGATGAATGACGAACGGAGTCATCAGTCCTAAGTGTTGGGCCTACAAGGAGAGAGTTACTAATGGGGTGGGGAGAGGGAAAAAAGTATGTGAAAGAGGAAGAAGAGGGGTGTCAGCAGTAGCCCGTTTTCGCTTACCCTGCTGTATGCAGCAAGTAAGGCGACCCGGCTGATGACATCACGCGAATACCGACGTGGCATGAGAGCATTGTTGATTGTGAATGTCATGGTTGTACGAGGACTGGGGTACTGCCAGGATGCCCACACCTAGACAGGAGAACGATTAAGGTCCTTTGGCCCAAAAGCCTAACCGCAAGGCAGTGGTGTTTGGCGGGAAGTGCAAATGCATTACCATTTCGACGGAACAAGTCGCCAACCCCCAACCTGGAGGGTCAGCAGATTGTTTGTCAGACCTCTAATCATTGACCAACCTGGCATGAGAGACTCTGTGAGTGTCAAGGGGACATTCTTCAGTATAGCTCAATGGATCGCTGAGGTGCACAAACCGTCACACGGTAAGTTCCAGTCTATTCGTGACGGCCGATTGAGGTGGTAGACAAATTTGTTTATCTGGGAAGCTGTAGCAGTCCAGGTGATCTCGCGAAGGATGATATTTCCACTCGGATTGGTAAGACCAGAGCAGCTTCTGTGAACCTGCGCCAAATGTGGCGTAGGCATCACATCAGCTTATCCGTCAAGGGTCGAGTTTACAATACTGCGGTGCTCTCCATACTGTTTTACGGATCGGAAACCTGGTCCTTGCGCGCTGAGGACGTTAAAAGAATTTCGGTGTTTGACCATTGCCTGAGTCTGGTGAGAACACCAGATCAGCAATGCTGAAGTACGTCGAATGGAAGAAATGGCTCGGAAGAAATGGAACTCGTCTCTTGTGATCCACAGTACACCCTTATAGTTCGTCCAGATGGCAAACACGAAACCGCATCCTTACGCCGCTTGGCTCCTAAAGGCAACGACATGATATCCAACACAGAACAGGAGCCAATAAATATCGCCGAACAAGGGGAGCCTCACACAATACCATCACTCCACCGTAATTGCTCAGAAACTGAACTCTTGCCTGTTAACGATGCCTCCCCGCCCCATTCTAGTGCAGATCCAGGAAATCACTTGGACATTCTTATCCGACAACAGCGCACTCACCCATATAATCTACGCAACAGGCGTAAACGACTCCATGTAGCTATTACAGCCTTTTATTTTTCTACTCTATCCGCACAGTACACAATTATTCCAAGGAGCTCGGTGGCACTTGAGAGAACATATGCAGTCATAAACCTCCGAGGCCGTAAGTGGTTGCACGTTCACCATCTAGGGTTCTACTTCACCTGTGGCCTCTAGGCGAGTGCCAGCTGGTGGTCACGACAGTTGTTCGAAGCATTCAGCCCACCGGTCGAGGCGTTCTTCTTTATTCGAGATGGTCGTTCCATTCAGATGCTTGGTGGTTTCACGTACGGATGGTTTCCGGGGACCGATCGCACGGATCAACTGAAATAATCTTCGGGCATTACCGTTTTTCTGGGTCTTTTCCATTTCTTTGGCTTTCACGGTCGGCTCGCACGGTCACTTTCATTTGACTATCTGATAACTCTTCGCACCAAGTTATCTTTGGAACTAGGATAATTCTCTGAGATTTAAGCAGTGCCACCCTTCGGTCTGATATCCAGTGATTGGGTGCGTCTGGTTGGATCGTGCCACAGGCAAAATTCCCAGCACTATGCAAAGAGGTTGTTGAATCTAAGTTGACCAAGCCATGTCGACCTCCTAATTGAGTCTCAGATATACCAAGCCTGCCCACTTGTGCATTCATTTCTCCGGCAACCACCACGATGTCCGAGCTTTTAGCTCGCCGCATCAGGGCATTTAGGGTGTCCAGGTTTTACGACCTGTCTTTGACGGTGTCGAAGCTACAGTCAGTTGGGGCGTAGACAGACACGATAAACAGACATCTAGCAACTTGCGGCTTGTGAGACTCCTTCACAGACTCCTTCACAGATAAACAAACCGCACAGAGGTGACTATCAACAGGTATCCAGTCAAGTAAGAATATTTCCGTCCGGTGACTTAGCACGATACCAACCTCTGCACATCCCGCCGCAGCAGCCTCTGAATCACCAGAGGTACGCAGCCGGAAGCGAGTGTAGACTGATGGGGTGGTTAGTTCAGTCACTGTGCTTTCATCTTGAAATCTTGTTTCTGAGACACAGCACACATCAATGCCAAACGAATCCAGTGTGTGTTGTCCTGCTTGCTTCAGGGTGCGGGCATTAAAGGCGGCCAGAGAGACTGAGTGTCGAAGCTTGAAGACTGATTTAGAGATATCTGAGGATGTCGGCGCAATGTGACGAGCAGATTCTGCACTCGAAACCGATGAATGACGAACGGAGTCATCAGTCCTAAGTGTTGGGCCTACAAGGAGAGAGTTACTAATGGGGTGGGGAGAGGGAAAAAAGTATGTGAAAGAGGAAGAAGAGGGGTGTCAGCAGTAGCCCGTTTTCGCTTACCCTGCTGTATGCAGCAAGTAAGGCGACCCGGCTGATGACATCACGCGAATACCGACGTGGCATGAGAGCATTGTTGATTGTGAATGTCATGGTTGTACGAGGACTGGGGTACTGCCAGGATGCCCACACCTAGACAGGAGAACGATTAAGGTCCTTTGGCCCAAAAGCCTAACCGCAAGGCAGTGGTGTTTGGCGGGAAGTGCAAATGCATTACCATTTCGACGGAACAAGTCGCCAACCCCCAACCTGGAGGGTCAGCAGATTGTTTGTCAGACCTCTAATCATTGACCAACCTGGCATGAGAGACTCTGTGAGTGTCAAGGGGACATTCTTCAGTATAGCTCAATGGATCGCTGAGGTGCACAAACCGTCACACGGTAAGTTCCAGTCTATTCGTGACGGCCGATTGAGGTGGTAGACAAATTTGTTTATCTGGGAAGCTGTAGCAGTCCAGGTGATCTCGCGAAGGATGATATTTCCACTCGGATTGGTAAGACCAGAGCAGCTTCTGTGAACCTGCGCCAAATGTGGCGTAGGCATCACATCAGCTTATCCGTCAAGGGTCGAGTTTACAATACTGCGGTGCTCTCCATACTGTTTTACGGATCGGAAACCTGGTCCTTGCGCGCTGAGGACGTTAAAAGAATTTCGGTGTTTGACCATTGCCTGAGTCTGGTGAGAACACCAGATCAGCAATGCTGAAGTACGTCGAATGGAAGAAATGGCTCGGAAGAAATGACTCACCCATGATAGATGAACTGATCACACTGCATAGGTTGCGCTGGCTAGGCCAGCGCTGCGTATGCCAGTCGACCGACTTCCTCGCACAACCACGTGAAGGGTGGAAATGAGCCAGAAGCGGTCAAACAATGACTTGGCAATGACTTGGTATAAAAACCCCAGCCAGCAAACTCAGCTGCGTTGGTCTTTACCGCCTTCCTGAATGGGGACCCGGAGATGGACCATATCAATGGTTAGAGACATAGACATTGCCCGCCAGAAGCGGTCAAACAATGACTTGGCAATGACTTGGTATAAAAACCACTACCAGCAAACTCAGCTGCGTTGGTCTTTACCGCCTTCCTGAATGGGGACCCGGAGATGGACCATATCAATGGTTAGAGACATTGTCAGACATTGCCCACTCGCCCCCTCAATGGCGCTTTTCCATCCAAGCTATTTCTTTCAATGCATAGCTCCCTTCACAATTATCCCACTTACAGTCTACTGACAGTGCTGTATATACGCACCAAATTATCAGCTCCCTCCAATGCGTAGCTATCTAAGCCACCTCCCCGAATCATCGGTGAAAGAAACTGTGACAGCTGCAACCCTTCTAAGGCATGTACGTGGTTCTACAGCTGATAATGTTGATGATGATGTTTTGAAGGTCTTCCAACGTTCGTCTCATTATCACATCGACCGAGAAATGAGACAACAATGGAATGGGTATCCCTGTCCTACACGCTTTTGCACGAAAGCTTTCACGCAAAATTCTGAGAATGCAGGGAACTCATTAACGAACTTCCTAAGCGTCCTCTGCTGAGCAAGGAGAATAGACTGGTCAACATACTCAAATACTCATCGAAAACCCTCGATAGATGTGACGTCCCGATAGGTGGGATGTGGTTTGCACAATCTCCAACAGCTTGGAGTCCTTCTACATCTCTCGAATCAACGCTTCACTAATGAGACGATGGTAGGAGTCAGTTGGATTCCCCTATAATTGCCACATTTGCTGAGGTCCCTCAAAGATAGATACAATTACCGAATCTTTTCAGCTGTCTGAGGAACTCTTCTTTCCTTGAATCGATGCAAATAAATCAGACAAACGCTGACAGTGACTTGATTCTCATTCTTTAACAGTGCGAATGGGGGGCCATCCGGATCAGCAGCTCAGTGGAACTTCAAGGAGATATGTATTCATAAACCTCCGAAGCTTCAGGTTCACCGTCAATAGTTCTTGTTCAAGGATCTGGGTAGATGTCAGCAGTTCGTCATTAGAAATGTTCCTAAAAGTGCTCAAAGCTGCTCTCAAGGTAGTTGCACCAGTTTCCTTCTTGATGGTTTTGCCTACAGGTGCTTTTCTGTAACCGGTCACATAAATTAACCGAAATACTTTTCTGTAATTCTTGGCGCTTTTCCTCTCCCGTTTCCTTGACATTCTGTGTGCACCAGATTCATCATCAGTACACTCGCCGTTTCACTTTACGTCTAATAATTCGCTGGATTGGATTATTTTTGGGACATGAGGGAATATTTCACTAAGATTGAAGCAGCGTTCCCGCTTTGTCTGACTTCCAGCGTTTAAGGAGCCTAGTAGCGTCGTACCGCAGGTGGGACTCCCGGCATTGTATAGGTATGTGGCGATCTCTTTCCGATATGAGTTGACATTCAACAATGAGGTTGTTGAAATATAGTCCAGAAGACGTTTATGTTAAGTTCTTTTGAATTCGGGAATCGCAAGCTTTCCAGTTGGTACTCGGGTTGTCCGCCCCGTTCACGGCCATGTACAACGAAGAGCCAAATGACTCTGGACGCATGCATTGTCAGAATCCATACAATCACTTGGAAACGAGCGGTCCTCAGTTGTTGACTGCTTCCGTCGGTAAACAGTGGTGACGTTGTACCCGGACGATTTCACACACACATACAGCCACAACACTGTTGACACTGTTGACTGTCATGCAACCACAAACTTGAGCCAATCATATATAAAGGCTTAGCATCAAAAAGGGGAAAATAGTAGGTGAGGGAGTGCACCTAGTGCTGACCTATCGCAAGCATTCCGAGTTTCCTACACCTTCAGGCGTTCAATCGGACAATCTGGAAAGAAACTGATAGTACGAACGTCACGAACATCTTAACCACCATTTCTTGCAGTGTCTCTAGCCAAGCGCAGGAGGGGTCTCGAGGACTCCACCCTGCAAGGCTTACTGAACCAATGATACCCAAACTCTTCCAAGCCTGTTTCTAACCCTTCTACCAAGTTATACGTTGTCCACTCAGAGGCTTGCGCCATTCCCAGGGACTCACAGAGAACAACACTCGTCTCGGTAAATGGTGTTTCGCCATGCATAGCACATGGCCGAGCCACCGCAGTCAATAGTGCTGGGTATTTTCCGCAAATGAATTACCTGCTGCACAAACAAACACTCGGTGGTTGGAGCGCGAATTTACTAATCGGAAGTTACGTGGTTTGAACCCGACCTCTGCCTCTCGACTTCCATTGTCTAGGCTTGGACAACCTGGCAGTATCCCAGCCCTCGTGCTTTCTTCAGGTGGCATGGCAGCTAAGCAATGAACAACCGAACGATTTTTACGGACAGTTTGGTTACAAATTCGCTACCAGGAACACCTTTGATGCATCAAAGGTAGAAAACCTGAAAACGCCTCACATCATCTATCCGCAGTGGCCACGTCTCAGCCAATACAATACAACCCTTACTGTCACCTTCTACATGCGACTCTTGAGACCCGGTGATACGCTTTTTTGCCGCCACGAGTGACGCGAATTGGCAAACGTGATTCTGGCCCTTGATGTTCGTGCGCTGACCTCATCAGACACTTCTGTCAGAGTTAGTGCAACTACCGAGGCATGTAAAATCCACCACAAGCTCCAACGGCTCTCCCTGAGTTGTGAGGGGTGTGTCCAGAGATTGTATATCTTGAAACATAACTTTGCAATTTGAAGGCGCATGCCGAAATGTGGTATGACGGTGGTTGGTCTATGCATCATGGTTTGTGCTTTGCCTTGGTCTCCAGATACTCCAGGTCGATAAGTTTCTCACCAACGAGTGTAGTTAAGAGCATTGGGTGATCGACAGGGTCGAACGCACCTTTGGAGTCAAGGAACATCAGGATTGTAGGTCTTCTGTACATACAAAAAAACGAAGGGCTATGTGACATCTAGCCATTTGATTACCCAGGTTGAAGAGCACGACAGGCCTGCTGACTTAGACATAAACTGGGTAAACTATTGTGGGTGGGGTTTAATCTCTTGGATGCCCCGTCTGGTACAGCAGCATGTCATACTGAGTCTCATCCGGACGACATGTGGACGTACTTCCCGTCTTTCGGAGAAAGGCTCCACTTTCACTGAGCTGTTCTTTGCGGCGTCAATTTCTATTTGGAGTGCTCTGGTGTTGAAAATCCAGGATTTCATGTCCGCAAAAGTAGACGCGGGTTTGAAAGCGCATGAGGAAGGTCGTTGGCGTAGATCAAAAAGACGAGTTGTCCTACAACGCAACCTCGGGGAACTCCAGTGGAGACCGGTTCAGAAGAGTAGGTTGATCTGACTTTCACTCGGGACGTTCTGCTTGAAATGGAAAACTCCACCCAGCGTACAATCTCTTGGATCCCTTGTGGCTCAAGTTTGTGGAGAAGTGGAACTATTGAAAATCTAATGAATACTTTTGAGAAGTCGAAAAATATGGCGTCCGATATGAGTGCTTCTTCTTTGGTTTGTGTCAAGCTGTCCACAAATGCGAGCATGTTCTCCATTCAAGAGCAGTTTTGGAGGATTCAGCTTTGCGTCGGGGATATAGAGTTATTCGTCGTGAGATGATTTAGAATAGTGATTCAGAATGAGTTCCAGCATCTCGCATGGTATGTTAGTGGGGTCAATTGGCCTGTAGCTACCGGGCGATAAGCTGTAATGTGGTGTGAGAATCGCTTCCAAACAGAATTAGGGTTGCATTCGTCCATCGACTGAGGAAGCATCAAGTTGAAATGTTTTGCCACACTGAGCGATGTTTCTACCAAGGTCCGTGGATGGACTTCATCTGGCCCCAACGTGCTGAAGAGGTTTGTCTTGTGCAAGAGTGAATGAACACCTACACGTAAATCAAACTGGTTATGGTTTTTTCGTAATTCCTTACCAGATTTGAAAGTGATGATGTCGGGGGGGGGTTGCAGAATACCAGGCTGCATAGTGATCTCTGTAGTTTCCAGATATCACTATTTAGTCACTCGTTGGGTCCTCTTTTCTGTCCCTCAAGAAGGAGGCTTTGGATTGTTCTTTTTGTGGTGTTTCGTGTACTCAAATGGTGAATTTTCACTTTTTGAGGCCGAGAAATAGTATCGTGGCTTGTTGTTGCATGTTCGATTCGCGGATTTCGGATTTGCAGCGGTTCCGCATTTTACGGATGCTCGCTTGTCTTCTGAATCTCCTGTAGAATAGTTTGGACCTTATTCACAGAAGGTGCTGAATCCCCTTGGGTAGTTTCTGGTTCGTTTGACTGTGTGCTAGCCTCTTTGGAATGAACGTCACATTAGCTTCGTGAACTTTCTGGATAATGGTCCTTTATATCCTCTTTACTAAAGCTGGTCAATGAAGATACGCATTCCTGAGAAGTCTGTGCAGTAGAAGTCCCAAATCCACGTTTGAGCCTCAGGATTCGTAACACAGTAGCATCGGATGAATTCAAAAGTCGACACACATTGGTCACTATGTTCCAAGGGAGCCTCACTTATCACTTGCTCAACGAAGTGCCTTTCATTGGTGACAACCAGATCTAGTGAGGAGTATCTGATGTGTTTGTCAACATGCTAGCTCCAAGTGCTCTGTTGCACAGCTTTATTCAGCGACGACGCAACACGTCCGCTAGACTTGATCCTCTGGAAAGTTTGTTGCAGTGTAAGAAACAAGGATCCCTTGTATGAGAATATCTTGAATGATTCAATGGATAATTAATGGATTTGTTCTAAAAAGAACACAGTTTTTGCGCTATTGCTCAGGGTTATGGGCACTAGCATGCTAGTGGATGTGCTCGTATCAGGAGGGAAGTTCAGTAGAAATTTTTAGCAACATGAGCAGGTCGAACTCCTGGAATTTGGAGGTGCTTACGTAGAGCCCGTGGTTCCGACACAGATCTTGGCTGCCTGGCTGATACATACACATTCTGCGAATCAGGTTTCACAAGAGGAAGTGTATTTAATGGACCAGATCCCTTTTATGACAATCAACTTAAAATAACTTCTATGCTCACGAACACCATACAACACGTTTCAGTACGCCGTACCATCTTTGTTTGTTTGGAAGTGCAAACGAGCAATATAAGTTACAAATCTCACTATCATCCCCGTATGTATGTGATGACAGTTCACGGTAAACTAATCGACAAGAAAACGGCGGATTCGGTTTTGGTTATTCATCTTATTATTTTAGTAGTGTCTCGTACTGGCGCCACCTGGCCACTGAGCTTCCGTGGCAGCTCGGGGGGGGGGGGTTGCAGAATACCAGGCTGCATAGTGATCTCTGTAGTTTCCAGATATCACTATTTAGTCACTCGTTGGGTCCTCTTTTCTGTCCCTCAAGAAGGAGGCTTTGGATTGTTCTTTTTGTGGTGTTTCGTGTACTCAAATGGTGAATTTTCACTTTTTGAGGCCGAGAAATAGTATCGTGGCTTGTTGTTGCATGTTCGATTCGCGGATTTCGGATTTGCAGCGGTTCCGCATTTTACGGATGCTCGCTTGTCTTCTGAATCTCCTGTAGAATAGTTTGGACCTTATTCACAGAAGGTGCTGAATCCCCTTGGGTAGTTTCTGGTTCGTTTGACTGTGTGCTAGCCTCTTTGGAATGAACGTCACATTAGCTTCGTGAACTTTCTGGATAATGGTCCTTTATATCCTCTTTACTAAAGCTGGTCAATGAAGATACGCATTCCTGAGAAGTCTGTGCAGTAGAAGTCCCAAATCCACGTTTGAGCCTCAGGATTCGTAACACAGTAGCATCGGATGAATTCAAAAGTCGACACACATTGGTCACTATGTTCCAAGGGAGCCTCACTTATCACTTGCTCAACGAAGTGCCTTTCATTGGTGACAACCAGATCTAGTGAGGAGTATCTGATGTGTTTGTCAACATGCTAGCTCCAAGTGCTCTGTTGCACAGCTTTATTCAGCGACGACGCAACACGTCCGCTAGACTTGATCCTCTGGAAAGTTTGTTGCAGTGTAAGAAACAAGGATCCCTTGTATGAGAATATCTTGAATGATTCAATGGATAATTAATGGATTTGTTCTAAAAAGAACACAGTTTTTGCGCTATTGCTCAGGGTTATGGGCACTAGCATGCTAGTGGATGTGCTCGTATCAGGAGGGAAGTTCAGTAGAAATTTTTAGCAACATGAGCAGGTCGAACTCCTGGAATTTGGAGGTGCTTACGTAGAGCCCGTGGTTCCGACACAGATCTTGGCTGCCTGGCTGATACATACACATTCTGCGAATCAGGTTTCACAAGAGGAAGTGTATTTAATGGACCAGATCCCTTTTATGACAATCAACTTAAAATAACTTCTATGCTCACGAACACCATACAACACGTTTCAGTACGCCGTACCATCTTTGTTTGTTTGGAAGTGCAAACGAGCAATATAAGTTACAAATCTCACTATCATCCCCGTATGTATGTGATGACAGTTCACGGTAAACTAATCGACAAGAAAACGGCGGATTCGGTTTTGGTTATTCATCTTATTATTTTAGTAGTGTCTCGTACTGGCGCCACCTGGCCACTGAGCTTCCGTGGCAGCTGTGAAAAAATTGTCGTTACAACCGTGGTGCCCTTATCTTGTGCATTCAATGAGCTAAATTTTCGTTACATTGACGGTACCACTCAATCACACGATGTTCTTTTTCTGGCTCGTCATTGTACGCCGACTAGCAAGCTTAAACTCTCATTGCTTACCACAGGAAGTGTGACAAATAGTCCCAAAAGGCCCGCTTCCTCCTTCTAGATCCTCAGAGAATTGGCTTTAATAACCGCATAATTGTTCGCTGCTTTCTCTGTTAGAACGAAGTTTCTCGGTATATGGTCGGCATTTCTATCGCTCTTTCCTGAGCCTGTCCAGTCCGATGTGTTATTCTGTAAAAACGGCGTGTGCCTCTCGGTTGGCTTCTCATGTTTTACTGAAGCGGGTTTGTATTCACGTACCATCTATTTCGAGAGGTCCGATTGTGGAAAAGTGTTTAACCCCACGAAGAGATAAAGTGTATTTACCACGTGCAAATTGTTCATTCTCTGTTTCAGCTTTTCTGCAATGACCAGTTCCCAGTTACCACAATCAGTTGATGGTTCAGTGGATTTTAATGACAAACATCCGATGGATCTATCAGCTCGCATCACACAACCTACTTTGGTGCCGGGTCCACAGACTTTTCTTGCTCCTTTTATTGCCGAACAGGATAACCAACCTGGGCCACAATCGGAGAACGATCATACAATGACAGCTGAACGTAGTTCATCCAATCAACGCTCAGATGTGATTGAGGTAGACAGAATAGGTTACTATTTCTGCGAGATTTGCAAAAAGCGACTAAATTCGCTAATTTCCTTACGCCAACATGAGTCTGGAAAGCGACATCAAAAAGCTTTGACCACCTCCGTAGCGATGTCACCAGCCTCGAGTTTTGGTGAAGACAGCGTTAGTAGTTCAAATAATCGACATTCGCCCACGCGATATCCTTTAAAAGGTCGTACTAATTTGGTGGACACTTTGGGTCTCGAACCGCCTTTTTTTGCGGAACGTAGCCCAACAAAAAATCTTTTGCCTCATTCCCGACAGAATACCAACGTTCCTGATCAAATAACTCCCCTTGGTTCCGCTGTAATGGATTGCTGTGAAAAGAAGCTTGAAAACGACATACCTCCCAGGATTGATCCGGAACCCATCACTGTTTCGTCGCGTTCAAGCATGTGTGGGTTGAAGGTTCGGGATGTGCTCAAACGCGTTTGCCTGACACAGATGATATCGTTGCTGTCCGACCAGACAGGTACCCCGTTGCCTGTAAGCAATTCCTTGGAAGACGAACAAATACTGTTGCAGACTCTAACCTCTCTGTGCAACTGCACATTATCAAACCGCTCCTCAAACAATTACTTTGATGAAACATTAGTTGAGTCTCGCTTCCTTAGTCCTAACCAACTTGCTCGAGATTTCCTATTACTCTCTTGGTGTCAACAGTTGGCTATGCTGGACAGATAGAGCTATGCACATCTTCCATCCAGATCTTTCGCACCTTTTTACTTCAGCGGCATTCCGGTCGAAAGTCTATACACTTCTGACCAAGTACGCCTATTTCCGCAGCATTTTTTGAACTCAGTTCGCCTCTTCGCCCTCTCAGATTTTCCTTGTCTCTTTGGAATCTACTCACCCGAATTAAGAAATACACTTCTCTCTATCGCTTCGAGATTATTTGGTTTGGTTCGAAGCGTTGAAGTCGGTAAACCGGCCTTTGTTGAAATGCTTTGACGTCTCAGTTATCTGAATAGTTGCCTCCGTTTTTATTACTGTTTACTGATGAGTGGACTTGGCTTTTGTGTTCCTTGTCACTAAAGCGTTTTGTCACATTCCCTCATACTGTAATTTATAAGATTCTTGATAGTGGAGGGAACGTTATCGTCCTTTAGACTGTTCGGACAGTGACTTTATCATTCTATCCCTTCAACGCGGCAGACACTCGTCAGATTCGTGAGATACCTGTAATTGCCACCGTGAAAGTGATATTTTTGGTAGCCACATGAGTGATTACTTCTAGTGGGAGGCTTTTGCTTCATGGAGCCGTGTTTACGCAGTAAAATAAGCTGGCTCGTGGATCGTTTCCCTGTTTTTTTTGTGGGTTCATCACCCAACACTTTGATTCCTTGAAATATGCGCTCTTAATCTTTCCGTATTCAAGTACAACCTACAAGACAGTGGGGTGAAGTAGAAAATTTTTTACCGGAGACACTATCCGATCGGTCAGAAAGTCGGTAGCAACCAGAAATACGCAGTATTCATCCTCACTGTTTGACGTTACTGTTGACCTACGTACCCCGGGTCTCTTCTATTTCAGCCGGCCTGTCGAGACAGTTTGCTGGATTTGCTCACTATCGCATGTAAATAACTGCTGCTAGCGAGTTTCCGTGTTAGCTGGCGGCAAAAAGCCTTATTCAGCGCAGGGACATGGCACTTTACCTACCAGAGGTTCTCCCCTTTCTTGACTCGCCATACATGCCGTATGGTGAACATTTTTCTCGGCGAGGGCTCACTCTTTGCACTTCAAGTGGTTAGTGCGTCCTTTGAAAAAGCCCATTCAGTTGCACCAAATGGGGCTATGCGAAGTTTGAGCTTTCAATGTATTTCCAAAGCTAGGATACTCAGCATTGATAACCTAGGCTGATTTTATCATTCAGATGTGGCCTGTTGTTAAACACAGACGAAGAATATCGGTGTAATGCTTTTTCCCGGGTTGTTGAAAACTCAAGTCTACTGTATTCATATTTTCATCTTCGAGGTATGTGAAATTCCAGCCTTGTCAACTGTCATCCACAGGCATTGATTTGTAGGATTTTGTGCTCCTAATGTTACCAAGCCGTCATGCTCAAGAGTTAGTTGGTTACCCGACAGAACTCGAGATGGCTCGTCGGTTAAGCGCGAACTTACTGACCCGAAGGTCTCTGCTTCAGACCTAACCTTTGCATCTTAACTGCCCCTGTCTGGGATTGGGCAACCTGACAGTATTGGATTGCAGCTTTGCACTGAAAGGATGTTGCAGCTGGACGACCATCATTATTTTTACCCGATAGACTACAATAAATACTCAAAAAACGCGTTCGTCATGGCGGTTCAACATTGTAGCAAGCTTTTTATAGAAGTAACTGGTCCGTAAATCACAAATTCACAAATTACTAGCTATGTTTTGACGTCAAAGCTCGGTGAACTGCTTCATTGCCGTAACCACTTGGTTACACATAAGCAAAAAGTGTCATGAGTGTTTGGCTATCGTTTTAAATTTAAGGTAGACGCGAACTAGGGAGAGACTATAAATGTGCATTTATGTGTTCTCTGTTCTGGTCAGTGGACTGTGTCAACGGTAACAGTCGAATTGGTAAGTGAGAACTATCCTGTCAAGTTGGGTTATTTTTCAGGGTGCAGCTGGAATGAAGTACGAGTCAGGACTTTTATTGTTTGGCGATTTGCAGTTATTGCTTTGAATTGGTCATTTAACATGAATCAACTCGTATACTTGGGTCCAAGGCCAAATGTGGACGACATCTCTGGTGTACTACCGACCGAAGTATTTTGGCGCATCGACAATCTGCTACGTGCATCTGAAGAATGATAAAAATCCTGAAGTTTGCGGACGATCATCTTATGTCGTCCGAAGCTTGGTTAGTTGGCCAGGGCAATGTCAGAGTTTTCACGTGTTTTGTTAGCTAGCGGACCCTTATTCAAATGACGATCGTTCCAAATTTCTCGAGGATTCGTTGGCAAACAGTCTTCGACTTCCCGGTACCCGACAGATTATAATGAATGACTGGAAAAGATTGTTCTGGTTGTTTGCATCGATCCGCTGACTGTCGATACCGCGTGCCTTTTTTAGGCGATTCGAAAAGTGCTCCTTGGTTGTCTGAGACAAGCACCGTGTCATCTGACCGACATAGCTTGCCCAACAGTCGTAAACGAACGAACGAATAGACAACGAATTGCGTTGGAACTTTGCAACACCTAGTCTAAGCTATAGCTTGAACTAGATTCGTACCGAAGTGCAGATCGGGATTCCTTCTTGCCTATATCCGTTGGAATAAATATGGTTTATGTTTTATGAAACTGCATGGTGTCCACACACAGACTGCACCAGACAGTTGATCAGTGTTCGTTCCAGCGTACGCTGTAATTTACGTAATACTTGTGTGACTACGCGCTTGAGGTTGAACCAACGTAGATAGCCATCGAGGGTGAATCTTCTCCCCTGATGCGGTCCACCGTCCATTGGCTGAGCTTCCTCTGGTACTTTGACCTCCATCAAAATAAAAACATTTCATGATACAGCAGGTCCTCGTTTGCCAAATCGAAAGTTCCTTTGATACTAGATCACTTTTGAGAAGGGAGTTACCTTATGAAGGCAAGAGCTGTCTCGAGTGTCTGTACAAGCTGAAGAATTCCAGGATGATGGGTCTGTTATACAGGCTTCCGGATAAATTTAGTAGTGTGATCGACTTCTTTAAATATTCTACGCTGGTCGGAACATGTCGTCTTACTACATACCAGCCGTCAGGACAAGCCATTTTTATATTACACGGTAGAACGTCAAGGGATGTGGGTATCAAAGAACGTAATGCATGTTCAACGTAAGATCTGTAGGAATATAGTTGCTCAGTACCAAATTGAACACGCCATCGAGAGGAGTAGGCAAAAGCTCTCCCACAAACGACGCTAGTCAAGTGCTGTAAGTGTTACCAAATAGTTTTACTGTTTAACTCATCTCATATAGCTCATCTCTGTCTCGTGCCTCGCGCAGATTGGTGCGGCCATCGCTCGCGCTTTATCCGATTCACGCTACTCAAATTATCTTCAGTAGCTACATTAGCTACAGCAGCTACATTAAATAATGACAGCTGCTGTCAGGCCTCGTAGCCACTACTTCCTGAAACCATGAGCCTTTTTGAATTCACTGTTACTCATAAGGTTTTCGCCTTTCTTCGAACATCAGATCCAAACTCCTGGTCACACCTCATCGATAATGCTGGGTTTCTGCTGGTCTAGCTATTGTTGAAGATTGTCATATCCACTGAGGCACAACTGATCCCAATTACTATGTGAAGTCTACCAATAAGACAGTTTTGTTATACGATTTGATCTCCGTGTCGTTATTCCTGTATCACTTCGCCTTAGTCTATAGAGGAGAATGCACACTGTGTAAGTGTATTGACTTGACTGAAGAAAAAATTACCACTGTTCCAATTTTGAAGCGATGGTTTTCGGGTAGCTTACCAGTTTCGTGCGCCATCATCAGCCCATACTCGATGGCGTGGTCAGAGGTGTCTTATTCTTAGCAGCACACAGTCATCACTAGCACATTCAGCTGTATTACAGGCTTCACATGGGTGAGAAAACTACTTATGTCAATAGTATCGCTGTTGTCATTACTATTGTGACTCCGATGTTGCTGTCTTGTGTTTGATAGGCCGCTCGTTTGTTCCGCTGTTGTTGTTGTCTTACCGCCCTGATCAGAGTGTGGCCGTGTTATCCGCGGAAATACAGCTTCGATTGAGCTACTTCGGTCCTCAGGCTATCTTCTGGCTCACTTGTTGCATTTCACTATATGTTCATGGCGTGGCTACACTGGAGCTTGTCAATTATAATTATGTACTATTTTTATCATTATTCGTTAGTACTGGCACTGTTAGGGTCATTGCTGAGCATGATAGGTCAGCTCATCAACGGCATCTGTGCTAGCTTTGCTTGCATAGCCGGACTTACTTGCAATAGGATAGTCATATTGGTATGCACTCGTTCACACTGTCTGTTGAGTACACCAGGATATTCCATCTAAGGAGTCAGACGTCACCACTTTGGTCTCTTGAGTTTCGTACTCATATTTGAATGTGTATGGGTTCAGCAATGTGTTTCAAATATTGACATAAATAGACTTGAATTAGGCTTAAGTCGACTGTGGCATAAGGATGTACATAAGAGCCATGCTGGATCAACCTGTTTCTTTCTTGTTTTGGACGTGGAAATAAAAAAAATCATTTTAATCTCGCAATAACACCAGCGTAGCCTGTAAAGAAGCTGGTCTTTGACCAAATTTAATCAGTTACGTCAGTTGTGGTCGGGTTTGTTCAACTACAGTCTGCAGGATGCATCGCACAAGACTGGTGTAGTTAGTTGACACTAATGATAAGTTAATGCAAAAATTCCTGAGTAGTTCCTTGGTTTCTCTGTTAGCAAAGTTTTAGAAGCCATCAAACTGTCATCAGCTGAGTTCTTTTCGCTCGATTTGTGAATTATAGCTTACCAACCAACCAACCAACCGATCTAGACGAGTATTTGAGCTGAGAGCCTTTAAAAGTTGACTTGATAAATCCATCAGTGGCATCCTCTGTGAACAAAAGCATCGGTTGTATCCACCACATGGTCTCATCTGCGTAGTGAGTTGGTGTTGATGGGAGACTCAAGTGAATGCAGCTGAATCTGCAGTTTATAGTGTTTGTATCCTTTGTTCCTCTGCTAGTAAAACTAAACAGGACATGCGATACTGCACTTGCGGTGGCTTCAAAAACTCTTATGATACCACCCTTCGACAAACAAGGTCAATAGAAAACTTATTCGCTTCAAGTGATTCAAAATGTTAGTCTGCACGCTTGTTTTCATTCTATAAACGGAGGACTGCGGTTTTACTATGAAATTTCCCTAATCTTGGGCTATCTTCCCACAAGAATCGATGACTGTTTAAGGAGCCAGTGTATGAATCGCCTGGACACCTGAACAGATTACCGCCTCATCAGTTTCTCCCATTTCATACCACAAAGCGTGTAACTGTCGTTCCGGAATAACACGGCTTTCGTCGTTGCCTCTGTCTTCGCCGTGTTATCTATCTATCTTTTACTGGACAGTCACGATAATCACACACCTGTGATGCTGGAACCTGCAGGTCGATAATATTTTGACCTTGTTCTTGAATAAAGTCGGTTCGGCCAATTCTAGTAACTTGTATCCCAAAAACACTATTTACACCTTTGGCGTTCATTGCCGGTACCTACTGCGAATTGGCAGGGAAGTCATCCCAACTAGTATCTGCATGCACAGTTCTTTGGTTATCCAGGTTAGCGATATCAGAGAAGCCTTCAAAGACATCTGGGTTAAGAAATGCAATGCGATTCATTCAAGCCAGATGTCTCTGATACGAAGTTGTTCAACAGGAGATTTCCCATCGAATCTTCATAACGTTTTCTACATTTGAAACTCGATCCACTGTTTTGTTTCACAAAGCGTGGCTCCACTCTCTCTCTCTCGTTAAAGGACAAGTTTCTGAGTATCCACCCCAAAAGTACAGAGAGTCCACTTATTTTAAGGGCCATGACAATGTTAAACGGCACAAGTTAAGGGACACGATGCAGAGTATCCAAGCTGTTCAAGAATAGGTTGCATCAACCCAACAAAGGCTTCAAAAAAGATGATAAAAAGACTTATTTCTACTCAATGGATGTTAAGCTAACGTGTGCGTTGCATTGGACATCACCAAGCTCGCTTCCCGGCTTTCAGGTACTCTGACCCATGCACTGAGGCATTTTATGCTTACCTGCAATAGAATAGACATGCTCCATCTACTGAGTATGAAGAAAGAAGTAGTGAGTGCTGGTGGGACCGAGGTATAAGTAAGCGACGATCGAATCAGGTTTTAGGTCCACCTATTGTTTGCTATCGTGTTCAGAATCAGCATGGAATGTTGTCGATTGATAGACGAGCGAAGCTTATGTTGAAAATGTGGCAGTGGAAATGCCACCTGAATCGACAAAAATGTTGATACACGAGTACTTTTACTTTTTGAACTGTTTTCAAGATGACTTTTTTTAAGGTTTTTGTTACATTTTTGGGATTGTTCTTGAGTACACCATTGCCTTTTTATTAGGGAGAGCTTGGGATTTCTCTAGAAACCGGGTTGAGAACACACTGGAATACAGATGATTTTATCCGAGCCTATTGAGTGATTTGCAAAATTTGTTTAGAGTGTACAGCCCAAATCGTAGGGTGAACATCAGAGAAATTCCGCTTGAGAGAACTGGACGAAATATAAAAAAGCAATGAAGGTACTGTCCTCGGTAACCAATTCCGCAAGTTCCATGCAATTTTTCAAGATTTGTTCAAACAGTCTTCCGATTTCAGCACGATTCTTCCGCAACAATATGGAGCTCACTAGTATTAACTCGCCCTGACCTCAGTGGAAATTGAACTCCAGAAATTTGATAGGTTAGCCGAACGTGCTACTACCACCCTGGAGGCGGACGCTCGGTGAATCTGACTTGTGCCTCAACAAGCGAACAAGGCCACGCGTGATAGAATTACTCGACGGTTTCGACGGTTGTGCAGGTCGTGTGAAACATACTGATCTCACCACATCTTAGTTGTGAACAGCCGACATTTTTGTTTGATGTTTATTTACACAACATACCCCTGGTTCTAAAGTGAATAAAGTGAGTATTCGGAAAACATGTGTTCCAGAAATGGTCCCAATGTGGTTCAACTTACCGGACGGTGGGCAGTAAAACCAAGTGGAGTCAAATGTCGGGAGAGTAATAAACATGTGCGTCGTAAAACTGCTTCGGTTTCGGAGCCCACGGAACGTGGTAGTGTGTAGTGCTGGCATTTATAATCGTCGCGGACCTAAACGCTGAGCTTCCTAATTAATGGCACACTGACGCTTTCTCCTTGAGTAATGTTGGAACGTTTATAGAACAATCTCCAAGCAAGACGATTGCTCCACGACCAAAAGAACTGAAGAAGGCGGAGGTTGAAGCTTGAACTTACTGATCGGAAAGTCCCATGGTTCGAACGCATCTTCGCTATTTCGACTGCTCCTATCTAGGCTTGGATAGCTTTGTAGTGCCTCATCCCTTGTACTGTCCTCGGGAGGCATGACTGTTACAGCTTAGCGGCTACCACAACCAATATGGGTCACGCTAACGCTAGATTTTTCGGTCAAGGTGACTACTTTCACAGAAAAATAGCCGAATCCGTGTAGGGTTTATAGTGCAGTCGCATCATCGAAGAACTTGTGACCTCGCTAGCGTGTATTAAGGACAGGTTTGGATTAGACTACGGACCATCTGTTGGTTCTGGGTGTCACGTGGTTCTGTGCAGATAAAGTACAAAACTGTGTGGACTGAAATCTGCCAGATGCACGGGAAAATGCACTGCGCCATGTGACCTTGCTACCCCAACCGACAAAACAAAGCTTTGACTAACCTGAATGTAAGCTGGGCTTGAATGTTATACCAGTTGTACGAGGGTTGACAATTAAGGATGCCCCTAGCACAACCAAGCTACGGATATGTTTCCCTTAGTCTGATTAATGAATCACTACCTAACTCTAACTCCACATATATTTAGTGGTGCCTTTATTCCGATTTCGATGGGTACCAAAACCACATACCGTATTGCCGATCGCATACGCGGTAAATAGAACCGACAACCACTTCGATAGCTTTGATTTGAGAAAAAACTGCGGGCTGAAACCTTATGTGTGTACTTTCTGGACTGAACAAAATCTTCCTGTTTGCCGCGGAAATGACTAAACTTTGAGTGCATGAAAGGTTACTCGCTTGTTACACTAACGCATTACGTCCAACTACAAAGATTTGAAAATCACTTTACGATCAGCCTTAACTGCGCCGTGTAACTTAGTATTTTTTGTCAATATAAATGGGAGAAATATTCATTTTGTCAGCCTTTGTTAGCAGCCGATATTTTACCGCACATCAGTGTGAAAGTAATTTTGTTTACGTATTCTTTTGCTTGTGAATGTTCCGTAAATTATCTTAATCAAGTGACACGGTGCTTACCCCGGAAAATCAAAGGACATCCATCCCATCACGGAAAATCTGGATCAGCCAGACACGTGACAAATGCTACTGTCAGTCATTTGACTGATCGATCGACTGCCGAAAAATTGAAAGTTATTCGCCAAGGCAGTGATTGTTGTTCAAGTAATGGCATCCTAATTTTGCCAACAAGTTGCAAGTGAGAACTTTGAAACTGTCACAGCGGTCAAGATTTCCCACCACTAAGTAAGCAGTACCGCTGTCTCATACCAATGTTAGGGCGATGTTGTATATTACTTTAACCTAATTCTCTAATTTATTGCTGTACTTGTTCGGCGACGAGCGGGCGGAGACGATCTTTTATAATTCTGTGTGTTTTCTGACTTTAAATTACAGAAATATTTCTGGGAGTAAAATACGAAGTCGTGAGATAGACCGCAACCGAAGATAGGTAGTCCACTGCCCGAAAATTGCTACAGACCGCTCCCCAAGTTCCATTGTGTTTACTCTGATCGGTCTAGAAATATCTTCCTAATCTACAGAAAATCCGTTTCTGTCCTGTCTATTTTTGACTGTTCACACTGATTTTATTGCTTGAGAACTAATGACGAGTCGATGAAGATCATGAAAAGCTTTTTTCAGACATGAAACCCTGTTGTCGGTTTAGTTTTCTCCAATATCATGAGTAGTGCATCTACTTCTGATGCCTAGTCAAGTTGACGAACATTTTTGCACATCTTTCAAACAGTCTGACATAAGTGGATCGGTACCCTTATACTTTGAACGACTTTCCTTCTGGCAAAGTTCTGTAGGCCCCTTTTTTACTACAGTTTCGGTCTAAAGGCACTGCTTTTCCCGAGACAAAACCTCTTGCATCATAAAAATGCCAATAACTGACTCAGAAATTTGTGTGGCTATGGTACAGCCAAAGGAATCACTTAGCACCAAACACGGGAAACAGTCCATTAAACTGTTACCGTTGAACCATTCTCACTCATCGAACACGGAAGATACTGGCTACATAAGGTCTTCACTTTAGACTTGATTCTCACCTCATTCATCAACGATGTTCTGCTGGGATTTCAGAATATGTTGCAATGTAGAACCGTTTCTTCCGAAACGAGTCCATTGCTACGGCAGTCTTTACCTTCCACAGCACATCTGCCTGATGTGTTCGCGTCGTCATTGGTTTTTGATGAATCCATCATATACTCATCCACCCTCTGTTACTTCCATGCCCCTAGCCGTGTTATTGCAGTCAAGGTCACCGACGACGTCAGATTCGCATTTAAAGTATAACATAAATAAAAAATAAATCTCTCAGCTGTAACACCTTCCGGTGCCTAGCTAAAATGATACCCGAAGGAAGCACGAGGGTTGGGATACTGCCAGGTTGCCCAAGCCTAGACAGGGGAAGTCGAGAGGCAGAAGTCGGGTTCGAACCACGGACCTACCGGTCAATAAATTCGCGCTCTAACAACATGGGCCATCTCGCCCCAAAAAAGGACAACAAAACACAGCAACGTTTCAGTGTTCTCGCGGCAGAGTCGTATTAGGTTGAGTCAGTCTGCACTTTCGCTACAGAGTTTTACTGAACCTTTGAAATAATATGAAATCGTATGTGGTGCAGCTTGGTTTCAAATGAGGTCGATATCAGATACCAACTAAACCAATGGGATGGTTTGAATGGAATATAAGAAACGGTGATCTAACAGCAACGGAGGACAAGGCGTGACTCAAATGGCTGATGTCTTAGCTGCGAGAATAGTTATTGCCACTAGAAGACGAGATGTAGCAAACAGCCCAAACTAACCCGTTGCTGTTAGGTAGTTTGGAATGTCACAGTTTCTGGTGACAGATAGCGTGATTCACAGGACAAGTGCACAAAAGTACAAACCAGGATTGGCTGCCACAAATAAGCCAATTAACTTCGATCCCGGAATTTGCGGTCCGCATAGGAAACCGCCACCACGCGACATGCTTCTTCGGATATGAGTTGATCCATCATTGTACGTGAATACCTGTACCTTGGTGGAGACCGCGCTTGGTGGTCGAAACGTCCCACTCTCCCACTCAATAAATTTGTTGCGCAATCCTCCACAATCTCATCATTTATACTGAAAATCTTTGTGTGTGGACGATAATAGTTGCAGAGGATAGTCATGCAAGTCACTTGTAACGCTCTGAAGCATATGTACGATTCGAGCGTAAAAGTATGACGTGGTGCAACATGATCAATAACCAACTCACAGCAAAACTCGTCTAGTATGTAGGCAGTTTGTGACTCGTGTCCGCACACAGTGGTGTACGTTTGCTCAAAATAGACTATTTAAATTCCTTATTGGAAAACATGAGTTGTCCGTGGTGGTGACAGGCTCGCGAAAACGCCAAATAAACGGACGATCTGAGAGGTGTTAGAAACGTTTTGAAGTCCCACGACATCTGCTGACATTTGATTAGAATCTCATAGTACTTCTGGGTGTCTCCCGAACCCTAATAGATCTAATAACTAAAGGAACCAGCCTCTCCAGTGGTGTCTTTTTGTTCATTTTGCATGTGACTGAACTTCTTGTTCCGAGACCTGGCAAGGCCCTCTTCAATTTATGTCAGTTTACACAAAACCTGGGCACCTGGACTATACCAACGTCTGCGAAAACCACGCAAGTGGCCCACTATTAGCAGCAACAGACATCAGGTGGCAGCTTCCGAGCGGGCAGAGCCGTAGCTAATCAGCCGTAAAGTTGAAGCTCATCAGCGTAGAGGGGAGTCAGCGACTTTGATAGTCAAATCAACAGAATACCCTTTCTGCACACAAGAGATCGGTGGTTGTATCCGTCCCAAGACGTATATTTTAGTCAAGACTTGCCACTTCCACTTTATGGGAATGTCGAATGGTCGTTTTGGTACGTTTGATTACAATATGCGTCGGGAATGCATTGGTGTTCTGCTTCGGAAGAAATGTCCAAACCGGCTGGTCGATATCGGATAATGTTTCCTCTCCCTTTTTAGCTCTTCTAACACTGCAAAAAACAGGTGTGAAGAGATAGAGGACTAACTTTAAAACGATTTATACGCCATTCAACTAAGCAAACGGGACAAAAAGGATAAGCCACGATAAAACAAACAGAAAACAGTATCGGGTAACTTAATGAACCATACTTTGGGTGGCACGAAAGCTTTTCATATGTGTTTATGGGTAAAAAATGAATTTGCATGATCGTATTAGCGGCTTTCCTGGAAGGTTTTCGCTGTACTCGGTA
>NW_008751756.1:1049804-1137144 GCF_000715545.1 Opisthorchis viverrini
CCTTTTTTCGGATTTATATATATATATATATATATATATATATATATATACAGAAGGGGTACTTTTAGACATCACTCAATCTGCTCAGTCTTCTCTGTAGTGACTCTCTGACATGATGACAGGTAATAAAGCAAGTTGTAGAATGTTCCTTCTTAATAATACAACAATCTGTATAATAATATCAGTTTTTGTTGGTTTTTTCGAGTCATTTCTGCATGAAAGATGAAGGTCAATGAGTTGTAAATAATTCTGTCCCGCTGGCTCTTCTGAGATAAAGCAGCATGACGAGATAAGAAACGCCATCTATGGTCATCAAAACAGAACGTTTTGGCCAAAACTGTCGAAAGTGAGGCTTCCCAGTTTTCAACGTACCTTGCCATACATACTCGTATCGAAGTGGAACCTGATCAAGGTATATGATAACACTTTAATCGTTAACCATTTCTACCAGCTAATCCAATCCACCAGATCTTTTTGTCGTTCATGATTTGTTGCGTCATCCGGCAGTTTCGCGTGACACAACTATCAACGGACACAAAATGAGGACCCTGATTTGCAACTATGTGTTAATTACTTGTATGCTGTCGGATCAAGAAGCTGTGAGTATCAATGGCACTATTCAAAACTCTACAAATATTGACCGTGGCCACCTACCGACCACTAGATAACGCATCCTAAGTATGTCTGGTTCCGGGAGCACGTTGTGGTCCTGACTAATGTCGGGGTCACAGGGTCTAGAAAACTCCAACAAATTAAACATCTTGAACATCCCCTGAAAGTTCTTGCCGATTAAAGCACCCAAGTCTTACGATAACAGTTGTATTTCTATATAGTCACTGCATTATGCACCGTTCCAGTCATTTATGCACTCGTAATGTACCGTTTGGTGGAAGTCACATTTACGAAAATGGCTTGAAATGTGTTGTGGCTCCGACGTGCTGCAAATGTTAGGGGCGACTGATCCCTATACGTCCTTGTACGTACACAAGCATCTCAGAAAGGCATGCAGAGTGACCCTGAAGTAGAAGTTCTGGGAAAACTGATTGGTCTCTCACCCAATGAAGCAAGATCCAAGGAAGTCAAATAAGGTTTGAATGCTTTACTTGTGAAAATACCGGAAGGAATTTGGTATTCAAGTTACGGCGAGCATCGTTGTACAGTTCTAACGTCCTTGCTAATAATCAACTCAAGTAACTGCTTCACGAATTGGTAGGACAGTGTTCACTCGCGTTCTTTTCTATGAGCCATTGGACACCTTCCTCTTTAGCGGACAGTGTTTGGAAGAACATTCTGGTACCTTGGCCTTCGGTTATTTTTTCAGCTGCTTATTTCAGATCACATGATCTTGTTTTCACTCTCCCCTGAGGATTTTCCGAGGAAAATCCATCTTGCTTGTAGAATATGTTCTTTCCTGAAAAGGTTTTGTTGAATTTCTGCTTTACCTAACGCCATTGTATTTTAAGTGAGGTGGACGGAATGTAGTCCGGGAATGCCAGTCAACATCTGTCGGAGAAGCGACGCACACCCTCAGTCAATACGGCGTGACAACCGAAAAATTTTTTCACATGATGACAACTGCAGTAAAGTACAAGACCAGGAAATAAATTGTTTACAGTATTTTGAGGGTTGTCCCCCTGTATTTTTTCTCGGGAATAATAGAGGTCTATTCTAGTGTGATGGCATGTTGTGACATGTTGTCGTTCTCATCAAATCAAAATAATTCTGCAGAATGTTTTGAAATGTTCTGAATCACATGTTTTGAACGAAGATGGTTATCTTGATCGCAATGAACAATGGAGTCCAAACAATTTGCTCAAATTTAATGATTCCAATTAGTTTCATTTTTAGACGTTTTTAATAATCTTGCAACCGGGAAATATCAACGTCGTAAACACACGGCCTTCACACATAGAAACTCATATTTGGTGCATTATTTTGCACCCTATGTTATGTGCCGAAACACGGTTTTACACTTCGGCCAAAAAGTAATTTTGGAAACAGATATAATACACTACTCGTAAGGTTGCTGGAGTTTCTTCGATAGTCCACGACCGATTTCGCTCTTCTCAGGACTCACCATGTTGACGCGGTTCCCGTCAACTATATGTTTCACATGAACCCAAATTGTGCGAACTTGGGGAAAAACCAATTGGTTTAGCGATCAGTGTTTTATATACATATATATATATATATACATATATATTTACGATAGTAAGGTGTCACTCCTTTGTGTCTCGAACGGATGGACTATTTCAGTCGTTCGAAGATAATATTGCGGGTTGTTGCAAGATTCGTAGTGTTCGCATTCGCATTACTCTCTTTTAAACAGTCCTCCTCGTATTCTAGTATAATTATTCTGATGAGTCCAAACGAAAAAGGGGAAGCAATGGTACCGATTTTCGTTCTTTTCAGAATTCATCAACAATGCCTTTTCTTGGCCGTGCGTGGTGAACATTTTACCACTACGCTACCAGTGAATGCTGGAGGCCAGGACAGGAGACTGGCTGTTCAAACGAGAGTGATGTGAATGTGAACCTCAACCACCCGAAGCAAGTAAATAATATAGTCCAACGGGTTTCAGACGTCTTTGACGCTACCTGACGGGGAAGTCTTGAGAGACCAGTCAACTGGTCGTCACAACCAAGATATGTCATTGGGTCGTCGTTCGAGGAGTCGGGGAAAACCATTCACGCCGTTCAGGTGTGAAGAAATTCAGTTGTGAAAATTCAGAGGTGGTGGAATAGTGCTAATACGCTTGCCTCGGATGTCAGATGTTCGGAGTTCAAAGCCCATCACGGCTTAGGATATGCAATGGTGATGAGCTCTAATGAGATCGAAGCTCCAGTCCAGCGTCTCCCTTGTTTGTTTTGGACTCACCAGAATAATTAGGCCAGGACAAGAGGACGGCTGTTCAAACGAGTGTCTGAGGTCATCTAAATTGCTAAATGGAGAATCACTACTATGGTGTCCTACAACACACACACAAGTGTAACAGCAAAGCTTGTGTTCCACTGGTCGAATCAGCTAATACAACCTACCCGTATTTTGTGTTCCGAAAGTTTGTTTCTCGTGCACCAACTCCAATGAACCTTTGGAAGTGGTTATCCACTTTTGACAGGAATCTACATCTCAACTTCATTCACTGGTTATCGATCCTCTGCGAACAAAGCGGACATTTTCGTGATGCGACTTGTGCATACTTTGGCAACCCATTGTGCTGTATTATGAGATTTTAATGCAGCACCCACAGATCCCTTCTAATTAGGTTGTTCAACGAATAGAAGTCTAGCAAACGCAGTGCTCTAACCTCCATATTGGACGCTTGAACAAGTGCCGTCCTTAGTCGGTATGAGAGACGAAAGTCCGAGAGCACCAAGGGGGATTTCAACGTGGCGCCTGGTGCATTAGTTAAAACTTCGAGTTACTTCAGTTGGTTGCTCGGTATTGGGCACAGCACCAACCAGCAGTTGCGGTTTGCCTCAGCCTTAAAGCAGCATTCTCTGGACACATTGGCTATTCAAAATATTACTGATTAAAATGGAAGGTTGTTAACATCCAGTATGCCCTGGATATCCGTATGTCTAGTTAGGTTAGAGTGCACAATACACTGTCTGAAAGTTTTAGGACGACAAGTAGTGTTCATCGAAGTTTTATTTTTTATCCTTTTTGTTTCCTTTCACTATTTACGTTATCATGTATTGCATACTCTGAAGCTTATTCTGGGCATCGGAATATCACTCCTAACGAGTGAATGATGATCTGGATTGTATGGACAACCATTTATTGCTTTTGATGATTATTTGTCCATGCAAAATACTCCAAACAGGATATCGAAGGTCATCCCATGTCCTGATATGCGTTTTCCACTCTTAAATGGAAAAGTCGTGCTTCAACGTTTGCAAACCTAGGTCTCTCTGAAACTTGAGATTGAAGGACTGGAGTTCGTTCATCATCATCATCAGCAGCAGCATCATCACCATCATCATCATCATCATTATCGACAACATGACATCAGTGTTCAGCACCGATGCCTCACTACCATACAACCATGATTTATTTGACAGACTTATTGTAAAGAAGAGAATAAAGGTGGATGGGGAATGGACTTAGTGCTAACTTACCATAATCATTCCGAGGGGCATAAACCTCCGGACATTCACTCAGGTGATCTGGATAGAAACTGAAAAGAACGCCACTGACATCGGTTGCCAACCATATCTTGTAGTGTCTCCAACCACGCGGTCCCCATCCTGAAGGGCGAGTAGCACTGAAGCAGCACCCAAGCGTTTCGTGACCTACTTCGTACTCCCCTGCCAATTCAAGGATTGGCCACCTCTCTGTTTACGCCACTCTGAAGTGGGCGTGGAAGACAGCACTCTCTTCGGCAAACTATGGTTCGGCATACGCAACACATGTCCCAAACAACGCAGCTGCTGGTGCTGGACACATTCTTCAATGGGAGTACCCGTTACACAACCAAAAATGCACTTTCTAAATTGAGTTCGTTAGCCGGTTCAGTCTTCTTGGCAGTTGTGTAATCTGTGATCGTACTGCAACGGACGAAATTAATTGTCGCATGATCGAGGCACGGGCAGAGCTCGCGAACTTGTATCATTTACAGCGTCAGAACCGAATTCCACCGAAGCTGAGGGGCCGAGTATATGGGACAATTCTAAGAGCGGTCTTGCTCTATGAATGAGACTTGGATCCTGTGTCCCGAGGACCTTAGGCGTCTTTAGGTATTTGATCACTTGTGTATCTTTATCTGGTCGCAGCAAGTCCGTAGCGAAGTATTGCATAAGCAAGTACTTGTTGGTGAATCCAACTCGTTAAAGCATCAGAATAAACTTACCAGATTGAAGTGGCTGCGACTTGTCCTACGTAGGCTCAGTCACCGTCTACTAAGGAAAGAGGCATTTTGTATTCTAAATTACCTTTAGTGAAAAATTTTCAGGGGACAAGACATGACGTAGCAAAGTGAAATTAAACCGTTCACAAGGTTGCTGAAAACTCTTCGGCAGCAACCTTGTGGGGAGTTTTCTTTACGGAAATATACTGCGAAATCTCAAATATCGTGCCAGCTGAAACATGAGGTGGCCTGTGTGCAGTACTTTCAGTTGTAGAATATCATAAACGAGGGATTCATTTAAGTCTCTCGTGGAAACCAAATTAAGTTGCAAATGAGTGCATTTCTTTAAATGAAACCGGTTTTGTCGAATTGGGTGTTGAGGGAACATCGCACATTCCTGGCTGGAGCCTGTGTGATACTGCTTGCAGATGGTGAGAAACCCTGAATGATATGGCGCGCAAACTATCCCAGTGGCGCGCATGTTGTCATTTCCAAGCTAGACTGCCTAACTAGGATCCATTTCCCTTTGTATGCTTGAATTATGCCAGTTTAAATTCATAAAGGACTCCCGGTTGATTCCGATGTAGGCGCTTCATTTCAACATGATGTTCTGGTACTTCTTCCCATGCTATCCGAAGATGTAGATACCCTAATATCATCTTATTTGCGGACAGAGGAATTCCTCGCGCCACATTCCACGCTTCCTTACTTTTGATTACTTACTAGGACTTCCTTCCTCTATTTGAATGCAAGCAAAGCAGCTGTAGGTATTGCCAGTATAAAGCTATCAATAATGCTGATGACGATTTTTGCCCGAATCTAACCAGGTCAGCAAGCCACAGGATAGCTTAGGAGGATCCCAAAATAACTTGTGTTTGTTTTTTCTTCCCGTAATTTCCTGCTTACTTTGCAACCCGAATAAAGACCACGCGTAGTTCACGGGTCTTCAAACAGGTGCTGATTTTTAAAGTAAGTGCACCTGGATCGTAAAGAAAACATTATTCTGTAGTCCAACCTGGATAGGGAATCACAAGGGTTTCAAAACTATCTCTCTGTCGAGGAATTTTCCTTGTGAGCGAGTGAACAACACAAGCATACTTTACGACTATGCACTAATGTAATAAATCTGTAGTTAATGCTTTAGCTTATGTGTTTCAAAGAATTAGGTTAAATTCTACCCTTGAATTTGCTCGGAAAAGTGAATAGAAAAAGAAAACAATGCAGATAGGCGCGTGAAGTGTTTCGTGCGATATTTGTTCACATTGCATCTTTGTGCTTCGAAAAGAAAATGACTATATGGTAGACTCATTTGACCCACATCAGCAGAATATCCACATCTAGAATAACTTTGGTGGCACAGAGTGCATAAATATTTTCGCTGCCTTTGTCACAAACATCCGCCCTCAAGCGGGGCGGAATTATCAATGCATCATGGTACATCAGCCATTCATACACCGCTGACTTGCAGTGGTGAGGTCACTGGGCCTGGTGTCTGAACGCATTCGGCTATCGTAAAAACAGCCAGATCACTCATACCTGGGACCCCTAATGCAACTGCCTTCCTCGAACTTATCTGAATCGCTTCATTCCGGTACCCTGAGCCTAGATTATATGTACTAATTGAGCACCTTACAAAATCAAGTCAATGTAAGCATTTATTTCCATGAATTTTTAATCCTTTCGTTTACTTTGTAGATCTTTTCCTTCAGATAGGGTAGGGATCATCGTTCAACACTTGAGTAACTACCAGTGGGAGTATCCGTTAGGGCGTCCGAGAGGAGGTCTTCTTCTTTGTCATCTTTTTATCCCAAAAAGTCACACCCTTCATTTTGGGTAGTGTCGTGAAAGCGTACACGACAATTGAATCAGCTACGTAACGACATTCAAGAAGTGATATTTACTTCAATAAACTAGGCCTCTTTTTGTGGAGGTTTCGTCCTGTAAGTGAAGCTAAGCTATGCTGAAAAGCCGAGAATCAGTGTACAGGTGTTTCATCCTTATTGGGAATCATCAGCAGTGCGTGTCTCGAACCCGTGACATCCTGGTTAGTAGTTTGAACACTTAACCGTTCGGCCATGAGTGGCTGATCAGCAGTAGGATTAACTCGGATTTAGACAGGACATAGTGCCGCTCATTCTTCAATCACGGGATCCACATCACGCGGTCACACGTGTTGACTGGCTCCTCGAGCAACGACTTCTCAGATAGAAGTTTCATTCAGACCTCTGTTAGTTGCTACTGGATGGTCCTCGTCGAGGCTTGTCGGATTTCTAACCTTTAAGCTGTCTTTCATAAAACAAAAACGCCTCACTAACTTGCTCACAATGAATATGTGTTCTTCCGTTTTTGTTAGAAGTTGCTCGATCGATCGAAATTGGGCCTTGTAAGCTCTCAAAGGCAACAGAGGATGAAACGAAGCCTCCGCTTCTAGGTGACCAGTTTTTTGACGCAGGATGGCTCGATTCCGCTGGTTAGGCTTGGCCATGTAGTTCCATTTTGATGACAAGTGACATATAGTTTGTATCGACACCAGAAATACTACACTTTCATCTCTTGAGTTTATTCCTCTCTACATAGAATTTGCTGTCCCGGGAATACGCACGTAGGTATATCAAAATAGCACTTTTGATCAGTATTCTTTTTGTCAGTTGTGCCGATCTAACTATAAGAATTTCATCTTTATGTGTACCATGCGCCGAAAATTAACATATCCCCGTGTATGTCAGTATTCCTATTAACGGTACAAAGAACTCTTATAGGTCTGTAGAGGTGCCACTCTGACTTCAATAGACTGTACAAACTTACGGTAAACATTCGCGTCGTGAACCATTTTTGCACCTTTTTAGCTTTCCAGTTTTCTTTTTCCCCCATTATTTTGTTATTGTCAAGAAGGTGCTTCAACAAAACAAATGTGTTTTTGCAGCACGGCTTTTCAACCGTTTCGTACTGTGATTGTGAAAACAGTCCCAACAAGGGTCAATGGAGTTCTTTCGAAAACATCCCCACCAGGATGGTAGGAACTCACTCTTACCGTCATCATTGCATCACGCTTGATGGTAGCGGCCGTATCAAAATATCAGTTGTGGAAAGGAGTGGGAGTTGAATGTGAACTTGAAGCACACTATTTCACACATTAAATACGTCGCCTTCTGCTTTACTGTGCACCAACAAGCACTGTTTTGACAGTGATACAAAGAAAACCTTTCAGTGTTTATGTATTTATTTCTCTTCATTCACATTCGAGCCTTGCAGCCGCACTTTTCCCAAGGCATTTTCATCGTCTTTTACAAACTTTAGATTTAATGACCGGCGGCTGAGTTAATACTCCTATTATTTGTTCTCATTCGGACTGGTGGTCATCAAATGAGAGCAGATCCCCTTCTGAGTTTATTACTCACAACTCGCCATGGACGTTGTCAGCTGAAATGGTGACAATCCCTTGAGTCGATAACGTCGTTGTTCCCTACCTCAAGGAGTGGTCACGTGACAACTGGCTTTATCCCGTTGCGAAAACAGATCTTTAAAGCCCAGAAGGCTAATGTGGAGTGTACATGCCGGTAGCAAACGCATTCGTGTTGGCCCACAAAAGTTAGTTGGAATAAACATTAGAAAATAACATTTCGCGCACCAGTTGTAGTCCAGAGAAAATATACAGACACAACTCCAGATATCAGTTGACCACAGGATAGACCTGTCAGCCCTGAAGTGCTTGAATAACAGTACCGCTTCAGACAATGTGGATAGAGTTGAGCGGTGGTCAGTGAGAGAGGGAATTAACACTGGGGTATGTAATGAACGCAGTGCTATATCGCGTGGTGTACTAGTGCTTTCAAGTAAGGGTTTTACGCCACATACGGGTCTAGTTAGGTTTCCCTGTCCAGTTCAACGGTCTTCTAACCTATATAGGAATTTCAGCGCAAGTCATGTAGAACCAAAAAACATCCATGAATTCAATCCTTCTTTTATCGAAAGATCTGTTACTGAGGGTTTCTTTTTGTCATACACTGATACAAGCATGGGTACAGTTCCACTACTGCTGAGTGTATAAAATGGCCGAAACATTCACCAGTCTGATGAGCTTTGTCTCTGATTGCGACGCTTAACACATGGCGTACCAGAAAATACGAACTATTGGCAGCTGGAAAATGTCATGAAAGCCAAAGTCAAGCTCCGAAATTTCCCCGCCTTTTTTCTGAAGCTTTACGTAGACACTAATCGATTGCTGCAATGTATGCCTTGAAAGTGCAATTTTTTGCGCTCTGGAGGTGGCTTGCACCAAGAAAGATCCTAGTTTTCGACGAAGCAGTCCACAATTTACAGTAGGCAAAGCGGTTCATTTATGTCGTCGTTATCGTAATTGCAAAAATCTGTGTTGGAAACTGGAGGGAACCAAGTTGTTTCATGCATACTTGGACCATTGCTATTGTCAAATTTCAGCGATTTTGCACCAGCCACGAAAACATTGGTTGCAACACGAAAATACATATGATCAGTCGCGTTCCTAAGTACCACAAATTCGTACGTAGCATTTGAAGATAGAAGGCACTGATTCTAACAAAGTTGCGCTGTTTGGACACAAATCAAGAACATGGAAACACATCGACTGTTCTAACTGCTGGACTATTCTAACACTGGTGATTATTCAGCTTCAAGGATGTAGTTTCAATGACTGTTCAGCATAAAAATCAAAATTTCTAAGAAAACAAAAAATATACGCACAAGAATGTGTAAGTTAGTCGAAAATCTCTAAGTCAACGGATAAGTGCTGTATTATCATCATTATGCTTATGGACTAGAAACTGTAGGTGAATGGTGAGTTCGCTACCCGACGAGTGTGTCAGGGAGTCTAGTTTTCACCAGATAACCTGATTTGCATGCGGATTTGATTCTGATGAGAGATACATAGACGAGAGATTCAGTCGGGTTCAGCCGAGTATTTCATCAAACCGAACCCATTTGTAAAAGGGATTATTCGGCGAATTTCGTCCAATTTGTATTCAGGTGGAACATGAGGTTTACGGAAATTCGTGAGCCTATCGCCGAGTATTTCATCAAACCGAACCCATTTGTAAAAGGGATTATTCGGCGAATTTCGTCCAATTTGTATTCAGGTGGAACATGAGGTTTACGGAAATTCGGAGAGTGAGCCTATCTTAAATGGGGAAACAGTCGGCGGGCTATCGAAGATTTTTCAGCCACCTTATCAATAGTGTGTTACTTCCAGAACTTAGTAATGTTTCTGGTTTTCTGTGTATCTGGACTTTCCTTTTGGAATTTACGAGACCAGAAAACCTGGCAGCGTAAACTAACAAAACTGGCTTGCCTTAAACGACAGGCAAGGAGCCAAAAAATGATATTTTTAGAAATAATGGGTCATCGAATACAGTGAATGTAATAAATCCCCGATTGAACGAAGATGTGGGTAGAAAGCTCGTATTGGATCAGCTTTTAATCCATTGTGTGGAGTTCGGTTTATGTAATGAAGACTGTTCCCGTCGGTAGTCCTCTTGGCATTTTTGAAGGCCATTTGGGTGTCATCCCCAATCGAATTCCAAAGTTAACTAATGTAAGTTTTCCGTCAGTTCAGATTTTTTGTGACGCGAATAGATCATCAAAGCAACTATTTCTGAGTTTAGAAATTCGGATTGCTATAGACCAGTATGGGAAACCCCGACCTGTTAGATAAAAAAAACATTTTTAGAGAGCATGTTTTTGTACAAATTTGGGGCGATCGAGGTCAAACGCTAAGAAGCTCGGTTTGTTAATTATTCACATCTTTGATGATTGTTTAGGTAGAGAGTTCAAGAAACTCAGAATTGTCTGTCTGTCCTTCAAACTGCAGACTTCATATGCCGCTTGATGTGTGGGATGTGTGCCAGGGAAAGCATTGTCAATTAAGTCCTGTTATGAGCCTTTAAAATATACATCAACAAGACCGCACATTGTTTCAATAACTTGGGTAGTGAATCGTCATCAGAACCAAAGTCAAGGCATTGGGACTAACAGGAAAGTCAGTGGATATAATAAGACGTCATAATTTCTTAGAGCTCAAGATCCTGTAGGTGGGCAATGGACGCCATGCTACAACGGGTGGGATGTTGTTAGACAGATATTCAGACAGCCCTAAGGAATATTATGAAAGCTTTCGTGCCAATCATTTAAATGAATCATTTATTGCCGAATGTGATAGGGTACCTCCAGCTATCCCTAATCCTTCTCAAATAGCTATGATGAAGAAACCGGTCGGTATACTTTGTTGGCTCATGCGCAGCGGCGCACATTAGGTGTATCTAAGATACTTATCAGGTAGGGAGCACGTGGGCACTCAGGCGTAATCCAATAAGAAGCGAGTCCCGGTTGTGGTTATTTTGTTTCTCTGAGGCATAAGCAAAAGATTTTTCCTCCTCTCCATCAAGCCCAATTCCATCATTCTGTGTCATTCGAATTTCCATCCGTTCCATTCCTTAGAACATTTCATGCACAGGTTGGTGTGTGTTAATAAAGCGTATGACTAAACAAACCGCCGTATAAATTTATGGTCCCACCCATTCCACTGGATTATCCCGAATGTTTATTCTTCGAGAAAATTCGTTGCGCATTTTTCAGGGTTTGAAAGAAGCTCAGTTTAATCAGAGAAAGAAGACCATCCTCTACCTAAGTTGTAATTAAACAACGCCACCTGTTAGTGAAAAAAGAACACACTTTACACTATTTACTAACTCAGCCTCTCAAAGTGTTTTAACACAGGAGGCAAAAAAATGTGATGAGCCTTAAAAAAACCGGACTTAAACATTTAGGATAAGGTAGAGCTGACCAAGTGACTACCAGGGACATCGGTTGAGCAGTGGACTGTCTAACTGAAGTAGTCTTTTCACCTTAAATGAAGTGGACTAAAAATCTACAAACCGCATGTACCAGTGCAGTAGGTGATTTAGTTCTGATGTAACTCCTGAAATTTGAGAACGACGTAGAGGTATATGAGATAGACCAAGATAGGTTAACCTTGCCAAAACGTTGTCATTACCTGGCGTTTTTGCAAACACCAGAACCCATTCTACTAGCACTGTATTACATCATGTTAGATAACCGATTTCAAGCATACTCAAACGATAGACAATGAAATAACCACTGGGTGTTCCGGTGACAAGAGTTTCATTATTCATGGCAAGGAGACCAAATAAGGAATATGTATTCTGGTTCCCCTGAGTAGTGTGTTCATTTTGAACCGAAAAGTGCAAATCGTCTTCCAACCCAGCGTGCAGGACTGCGTATCACAACAGAACGTCAAATGATTGTCAATAAACAGACCATTTAGTCAACGATTGACGCAATTTTTAGCGAGACCCCATGCGAACGAATAAAGCATGTTGTTCGTTAAAGGTGTGCACCGGCGGTACTCTGAAGGTAATGATACTTTTGGGAAAATTGGAAAACGTGGATAAACCAGGTGAGTACCGTAAATTGGTTGTTGATTCGTCGGACGAGATTTGCCGAATATTTCGTCATACTGTTCCGCGAATGAGAAGGCTTCTGGATTCTGCAAAAACAATGAGGTGGAAGATGTCTTTCAAGAACCACTGCTGTAGAAGCGTCACTGGATTACAATAAATCAACAGTAAAACTTCCAACTCACTACTTTTATCGGTAAGTATTGTCATCTCCCAGCAGTCACTCACAACGAGCACTACTAACCGAAACCGTGTTCAGCCCATAGTTGATGGGTTAAGACACTGGCCTTCAGTTTTCATCCATCACCAAACTTTCTTCTTCCCTGATATAGAACGAGAGGACGTTCGGGCAACTAAACCTAATGTTCACCATAAGGGGTATTTTGAAATACATTCTGATGAATACAGCCGTGTTAGTTAGACCACTCGTGGGACAATATACTAACATAGAGTTAGGCTTTCCACTGACCAGTCGTCAGAATTTCATTTCAGTGAAATCTTCATCCTGTCACTCTGGAAACACATAAGAGACCGGCTGTGGCAGATTTTACAACTTCATCGGCTGGACTACAGCAAGTGCAAAATAAATCGATAGCCGTTTCAAATCACGTGCTGCCAAGGGAGGTACATTTCCGCCTACCGAAAGCAGACAACTGCCGTGCGTATGCTTACGCTTGTAGCCAGCTGCGGCCGCATCTATCCCCACTTTGTCGTATGTGCATCGAAACGTCGTATGCGCAGTCGATTTTCGTTCCTTGAATGGGAAAGATGCAGCTGCTCTCCATCAGACATGACTGGTTAAGCCTGAACACCTTCCCACATTTTACCGCCCACTCGCCACCCATCTGGCACCCACAGCAAACGAATGCACAGTTTGGCACTCGAGGCTTTCTTTCAAAATTTTCGTGATTGGCCAAGCCGATGTGTGCGCTAGGCTAATGCTGGAATAGATTCGTTCGACCAACTGCGTTGTGCAAACTCCTGTGTTGCTTCGTCGTGCCAGACCTAATTAACGTGGTTTGTGGAGTGAGTTAACGGTTAAAGTAAAGCCTCTACTTTATTCACGGATTTCATTTCAAAAAAAGGATGGCCGTCGAGCCCGTGGTTTTGAGCTTACGACGTCCAACTTCTGACAAGTCTTGGGGATTTGCACTAGAAGGTGGTGCGGATCAAGGTCTTCCAGTTTTTGTCCACAAGGTAAGTCATATTGTGAGCAGAATGACGTGAGTCATCTCGGTATAAGTTTCCTCACATTCGTGCATTTGATTTTCGTCGGGTTGTGTAATGCATTTAGTATACTCAGTTTTGGTTATGTTAAATCCTGAAAATTGAAGCACCTGGATACCTTTTGTTGCTGTTTACTTTTGAAAATCTTGCGGACAAGTGACATTCGAAGGCTGGATGATAACTGGACATAGGATAACGGATAACTATATGCGCCATGACCTATGCTTGTTACCGTCTGATGCCATATTGTATGAGAAAAAGGACTAAATAAATTGAAAAAATAAAGTAAAATAGTAAAAATTGACTAAATCCGATCGGTCCTCATTATATCTCATCAGCTGAGGCTAAGAGATCGATCGTTTTGTGTTATGCACCGAACTTTCCACTCCTAAATGTGACATGACGTGTCTAGCTAACATACACGTGCACTCACTTGTGAACGAAAATTCAGGATTTATATGATTATAATGATATGTACACTCCCGCAGTACCCACACTGGTATCTACAGGTTTACTCAAGGCAGCCATTGGTCTCTCGTCATTCCCTCATTATCCATGATCGCACATCCGAACACCGTCCCGAGTCTCTGCACACTTAATTGCACTGCAAAATATGAGTACATCCTCTTTGCCAGCATTAGCCAATCAGTCGATATTGGATTCATTTTATAAGCTTTCCCAATCGCCAACAGATAGGCACTGCCAGAAAGGTGAGAGTGAACTGTTTCCTCTCTTCAGGAGTGAGGATACATTTTGGGAGCGACCAAAGTAACAGACTTCCATAGGACTTCACAACTACATAGAGGTTACTTCCATACTTCAGAACTCCAACAAATTAATTCCCATACAAGTCATTTGACTGCTTCCCCCCTTAAGTGCGAACCATCCTTAGATGTATCAAAGTCTATAGGTCTCAAGTGCCACGTAGCAGTTACCAGCAACCTGATTTACGCGAAACAAGCCAATGTTCTAGTGACTTGCAAGCTATTTGAAACTTCGGCCTTGAAGTCAAAGCCATAACTATGCAGCTACTCGTTGGCATTTTCTGAATTTACTCTCAGGTTTCAAAGGTATCATTTTTCTTAATGGCGCCTCTTTGGTCTCCTCACACAGGCCTTTATCATAGTAGAATATTCATACATCACAAACGACCTCACCGAATACTGTCTCGAATCTGCCTAGAAGATAGGATAAATTTAAGCAAGGATACTTTTGCTTAAGCTAAATTTTGGATACACTTCTCTGGTGATATGGAATGGCCAAGGTCAACCCAAGTTACCGCACCCGCTGCATAGTGCGTGAAAAATATTTCCTTCAGAGTTTCTTGACTTGGGACGAAAGGTAAAGCATGAAAATCAATTCGGTTACGAGTTTCCCTCACAAACTTGCACGAGGACATTTTGCTATCAAAAGGAAGTGGACGACGAATGAAACGAAACAAATGAAAAGCAACAAGCAAGATTAAATAACGCTAGTTATCTCGTCCAATAACACTAGAGGTTCGCCTAGAGATGATGCCGAATGAGCTTGGAAAATGCATTACAGAGTATGTTTTAATTGTATTGGAATCCAATAGAGGACAGAGGCCGTGAAACACACCGCTGCAACCTTCCATAGATGTTGCACAAACTTCCGAAAATTGGCTTGCTGGATGTGCGTTACTCCTGAAGACAACCCAAATGGCTCGCGTACCCGTAGCGGCTTCTGTTTGAGTAATCGGATTCCTATTCCGACTAACAAAAGCCGTATAGTTCAGTCATACCATGTGCACGATTGATTCAAGCGAATGGCTCTGCAAATTTCGCACGACTCATCCTAGGCAAGACAAAGCAAATGGTAAGAAACGGCAGTTTTATTCTATCGCTATCATTATCGAACAGACACTTAAGATTATAGAAATGTAGGAATGGTTAACCGAACTTTTCGTAATGCCCAGATTTCAAACGAATCCAATGCGTAGCTCAAACTAATTTAGTTCCTTTCTACTCTGGCCGGGGAGAAATATCAAGTACCTTTCGTATAAAATACGGTTTTAGGCACAAAAATTGTCTCTGATAAAATAAATGATATCGCAGGCTATCTTCTACAAGATAATGGAGTGGGTGTTTCTCCCTGTACCGGACTAGTTTTATTTCGTTTATTGGGCCAGAATTCTGGGTTAGGTTGAAGGCAATTTGTTAAGCAGAAAATATACGGCATGCTAAAATAATGTAACGAGGACATTCCTGTAATCAAAATCAAACGAACGAACATCAGCGCCTTTTTGTTTGCAATTGGTTATAGATTATCTCCCGGTTTAAGACACCAATCATCCTTCCTTTGGGCTAATTAGCACAATAAAACGACTGAAGTGAGGGGGCCTACTCACGATTAAGCCTTTTTCAGTCTTTATGCATGTGCTCTGAACATCTTGTGTATGCTTCGGCTGCGCGTCAGGTAAACTCCGGTTACGAGTAGCATTTCATTTGTGGTCAGTTGAATAACGTTTTGCTATAAACGATATTCCATTTTGCCGATCAATAAAATTTCCTCCCAAAAGGCACTTAGATCTCAGTTGTTCATGACACACTACTGAGTACTGTCAATCACTCTGCAATTTCGACGGCGTGAAGTTCAATATACTTCACTATCTAAAGCTGTCCACCAAATTAGCTCTTTACCTAAGGTGTGGCTCAAGTTCTTTATCTGACATGCAACCTAATTGCGTCAAAATCCAGTTAATGACAGACCACTTTGCTGCTGCACCATCTATAGACTTACCGTCTCAGGACCGGCGAGAATCGATTCAGGCAATTTTTTCTGCAATTTTTAAACTAATACGTAAAAACTCCGTTTACATCTGTAACAGCTTTCGAAACTTACATTTCTATATTATTTTGCTATCAAACTCGCATAACAACTCCCCAGCAATTTTATTTAGTTCGCCACATTTTATTTATCCGAGCTGTTTGGCCACGCGTACGTGACAGTTTCGGCTACAAATATACATAGGAATGGCGTTGTTTTGTCTATCGTTTAAACTTGAGAATAAGTACAGATGCAGCGAAAGCATCACCATGACTGCGCAATCATCCAGATGTTTTTCGTAAAGCTAAACCGTGAACAACAGCTGTTCTAGACAAAACAAAGTTAGCTATGTGTCCACTTGGGTGTAAGGGATATGAACTGTGACAAATGGATAGACAACTTAGGCGTGCCATTCCATCCAAACGACATGTATTTAATTCTGCATATCACTTACCTCCGAGAAACTACAAAAAGCAATTTGTAGTAACAACATACGTGTGTTGTTTCACTCCGTCGTGCTTTGCTCTGATTGGCTCCACGCCTTGGTTTTTCCCAACCCACTGGGTATAACTTTCGTTTGCTACGAACAAACTGTGTTTGGGTGCCCCAGGTTAAAATAAACGTTTGTGAAGCGCTGAAATCGTCGTTCCAGTTGAACTTCTAGTAGAGAAACTTGTTCTCACAAAGGAAACTACTCACAAGGTTTTCAGCAACCTTGTGAGTAGTTTTCTTTATGAGAATATACTGCAATATCTCGAATATCCTGCCAGCTGAAACATGAGGCAGCCTGTGTAAAGCACATTCAGTTGCAGAATATCATAAACAAGAAACTCAGTTGACTCCTTCGTGAAAACAAATTTGATTTGCAAATAAGTGTATTTCTAGAGAAACTTGTTTGTTCATTTTCTGCTACTACCATTGTTTCACTCCGCATGCGGCTAATTTTGAGTACACGAAACTAAACTGAGGAAAGCCTTATTTGGAGACTTGACTACAACTACAACTCGTTAATGCTAGGTTGCTCTGATATGTTTAACATTTCCGATGACCAATTTCTTCGGGGAATTAAATAAGAGTGTCCACTTTTTATAGGAGGGTAGAGATGAGTTAACGTCAAGGTAGGGCAGCTCAAGGAATTTTCTACCTCTGACATGAAACCCAAACAGTTGCGTGTCTCTCAGGTCAGTCATATCTGAAGCAGAGCCGCTTTTATTCATCACGATAGTTGACCTCCTCTGTCATGGATTCATTTTCAAGAAATCCTGAAAGGTATTAGCACAAAATGGATGTAGACCTGATGGGAAAAATACGGCGGAGAAAAGCGTTGCGGATTAGGCTATAGAGACCGACCACAGCAAATGTGGCATGCCAGCAAGCTACTCACTCACATGACATGAACAGCGGAGCTCATCGCGTTCACGATATTAACGATTTCCATCATCCATGACCCAGCCCAAAGGAACGGAATGACAAAGAAATCCTAGCTTGGATCTGCGATACGGGTGCAAGGTAAGCTTCACCAATCAATATCGTACAACTGTGAGAAACATGTATGTTAAACGGTAAAGTTGGCTCGTACGAGCACACGGAGTGAGGAGTTGGTGCAATTGAAAACTATGCATCAAATTTTCAATAAACTAGCCTTCGGAATACATGAGCGGCCGGTTGCTCGTCGAATAAGTTTTTGCTTATATTTAGTGGGCTGCTCAGAACTTGAGCTTGAATTCTTTCCCGATCTGAGCTCAGCTGTTGTCTTATTGGCATCCAGCCCTCCACTAGAAGAGTTGGAGAAGATGCCGTATCCGCTGATAAAAAAATTTGTACCTGTGCACGTCTTGTGCCATCGCTAGTTTGAAAAAATTGTCCCTGTTGTCCAATCCAGTTTAAATCAAACAAACACAAGCGCATTGGCTTCACAAACGTGTCCGTCCCTCACACTGGAAAAAATGCAGCGAAGCATCACCGAATAAATGTATTAGATAACTCATATTTTCACCAAAATATGTGAACCATGAAAACATCCAATCGGCACTAAAAAGTCGCGGTCAGAGAGACCACAGCTTACTAAATTCGTTGTCGCTTCTTTCTGACACGTCATGGTGCAACAGGTGAAGGGTAGATTTTGTGTAAACTTCTAAATGGTCAAAAATGAATCACACCTCATTTCAGCCAAAATTAGAGTGCAGTCTGCAGTCAATGTTATCACTTCGCCGCCTAGCTATGCTAGCTTTGACAGTGTGAAGAGAAAACTTTCAAATTCAGATTTTTCCAAATGCACACTCAGAAGCTGTACAAAGTGTCAAAGTCTTCGACAGCTTCATGCTACTATGCACAAGCCACTACATGTTCTGTTGTGACATTTTAACAGCAAAGTAAATTTAGCAACGCAAAACATGCGATTGAATTACTTATCTCCTGCGAAAGATGTGCGTGGCCGGACAGTTTTGTTGAAGTGGTGAACACAATACGGAGGATCGTTTGGCTGAAAGACTAACCCCTTATGAGCAGTTGCAGTTATTAGTTTTCTGTCAGGTAGTTGTTGGTCCTTTCGTCAACTTTGGCAAGCAGTCTGCAGACATTTCGTCATCAACCGCGGCGATATCACCGTTGCACCGTTAAGAGCATCCGTGATTCGAGGACACGTGCGAATGACACGTTTACATCGCACGGCAAGGAAAACGACAGGATGACTACATCACTATTTTTAACCGGCAATAATATCCTCAGAATCACATATCCGGGGTTGGATATACTTATATTAAATCCATGTTTTCTAAATTGCTTGCAACACATGTGCAAAATTTCACCATGGTTCGCTACTGTATTTTGGCAGTGCAGTGTAGTGAATAAATTATCAACTGGAGCAACTGAAAAATTTAGCAATAATTTTGGGGTTTTTCCGATTTAGTCTAAAAATACCGTTCAATAAAACACTTTAGACTTGGGAAATACTTTAGCGAAGTTAATTTACCTCGAAAACCGACCAGTATTCCCAAATAAGACTAGTTAGTACTCCCTTTTTTTTCAACCGAAATTTTGACATACATTGTTTATCATCAAGCAGTTGAAATACCGGCATCGTGGGAAGTATTACAGTGCAGCGTAAAATGTTGACAACTCATCGGCCTTAAAGATTTTATAACCTGCCTCTTTTTTAATCCTCTTCCTAGGCTAGCGTATCCATATAGGATAAGGTCACAACATTTAGTGTCCCCTTTGTAAAGATAATTCTCGCAACCTTTTAAAAGAAGCCTTTTTTATGGAAAAATGTTCACTTGGGTGCCTTAATGCCCACCTTGTGACCACTGACTGTCTCATGAAACCAGTAGAGATGTTGTTCCCTGTTGCGCTTCTGGGTTGCTTGCTAATATTTTACGTTTGTTGTATTATCCTCCTCTGAGCTCTCTTTATTTAACTCATATGCGCTCGCCGGTTAGAGGATATTATCGTCATCACTGAATCTGGTGAAATAAGTTGTTGATCTATCAGAGTCAGTGTGTCGATCAATCGTTGCGCTTTCCCCTGTCGCATTTGAAAGTAATCCAGCAGGCTTAGAGGTGGCTTTTTCACCTCATTTGCGTCAGACACCTGGACGCACATTTATGTTTCTAAACTGGGTAAACGTAGCCAATATTAGCGGCACCTTGCTATTTCCAAAGGTTTGGACTATCATCGAATTGGATTCATTAAAAAGTTTAATCCGGCTTGATCATTGGGCTTAAAATGTAAATTTTTGAATATACTTGACACCAAATTTTGTAGAAATAACTGGACTTGCCTGCAAAATGAGTATGCGAATGAGCACCATATTTGGAGACAAAGAAACACTGACTTGAACTAACACATGACTCACCTTGTTGTTGAAATCGACAGTCCACTACTTATTGCGCCATTTCAGAGGTTCACCTGGTGCGCTTCATCCACAAGTTCCCGTGAACCTTGTGTTTTAAATGAATACAACTATGGGACCGCTTCCAGCTGATGAGCCCCAGGAAGAGTGAAACAGATCGGTGACGGTCGCAGTTTTCAGCACCCATATGATTATTGTGTAACATCTAGACTGTGTATTGCGCTATCTCAAACATCTTGTTAACTGAAGTATGAGGCAGTATGGTGCAGAACATTCGGCTAAAGTAGTTCTTTATTAACGAGAGATTTAGATGGACCCAGCTGAGTTCCCTGACAAAAGCAAATTCACATAAAATGAGAATATTTGGCAAACAAAGAAACACTATATTTGTTAGCGCAGTCAGTGTAATCCAAATAGGAGTTCCGAATTACTCAAGGCTATTCAGACCCACCAACTCAGTGCTGGACAGTGGGAAGTTCTGGTATTTCCACAAGCATAGTTTTAATATAACACCATCCGTCATGCACTGGGACAGTTTCCCAAGGAACATCCACGTCCTTCAAAATGAGTGGAATACACAGCCTCCCGTCACACTGATGAATAGGACGTGAATCTAGTTTGATTACCCATGACGCTTTTACGTCATATTCTAGAAGTTAAACTTAGAATATGTTGCCCACTGAAAAGTTTTATGAAGAAACCGCATGCCTTTTCTGCCTACTAATCAGTATGATCATGAGCTTAAATAACGTCCTAAGAGTTGACTGGTCAACATCTAGTGGCATCAAAGCTGTCTAACAAAACTCGAGGGTGGTTAGCTATGGCAAACTACAATTAGCGGATAACACTCTGCAAAAGTGGCGGAGTGGGATTGGTTTTCGAAGCTATCGTGGACTTTTTTGTTAAATCTACCAGTAGTTTAAACTATTCCCCGCTCTCATCAAGACAACTAGATCAATCACCATCCATCCGGAAAACTAAGATAGACACATGCTCAGCTGCGATATATTTAATCCGAAATACCACTTCCCTTACATTAAGTTTTCTATGCGAATTCGTCATAGCAAGGTCTATGACCCAGGAGAACTCAATAAAGCGAAATTGACGTCTAAACATCCTCCTTTCCCATGGCTAGACTAAACTCACTGAATATGCAAATACCACTGCCAATCACTGATTTATGAGTGTTTAGTTTGTTCATCAAATGTTTTGAGGAGCCCTAACCACCAAAACAGGCAAATACATCAGAGGATTTCACCAGGCTTACAATCCAGGTGCATATTTAAAAGGAATAACAGTTGTGTTTTTGAGGAAATTACTTTGCTAAGACTAAGCTGACCTATTCAGGAAGGTCCAACCAAACGGAGAACTATTAAAGCAAAGATTGCGGCAGCTTGCGCACCATATGCTATCTTAAAGTGTGAGAAGTCAGATTATCCAGGTTGTGCGCACTCACAAGACATTCTTTGACTGACCGTCTACCATAGATTCGTGGTAAAACAGAGATTTCCATTATTTTTGATAATGCTCATAAGTATATATATATATATATATATCGTAGCCGTCATTCCTTATGTATGTATGTCCGACCGTCCAACCTCATCATCATCATCATCATCATCATCATCATCATCATCATCATCATCATCATTATCATTATCATCATCATCATCATCGTCATCATCATCATCACCAGCATCATCATCGACAACAACTTTATCATCAAAGGTGTTGACACTAGAGATGAATAATGGTGTTTCACTGCTACGCAGTCTTACGAAGAGTTCTTTGAGTGAACTTTGGTGTCGCTTGGAAAAATCTGCATGTAAACATCAAACAAATGGACGTAAGCTACAGCTTAATCCGGAAACGTCTAATAAAGTTTCAAAACAACCAAACATACCTTTTCTTTTCAGCAAAGTTATAAAATGAGCTCATGATGTTGTTGCAACAGGTCACTGGTTGTCTTTTTTAAGGAAGGGTTTCCACTTTCTTCCATCTTAATGACGATCGTATAGAAATCGTGAATGAAATTAAATTCACATGAGGTTCCCCCAGAATAATTTTTAAATGCTGAGGATAAATTTGTTCTTGTGTGAAGTCTGGAGTTTCATCGCTTCACGTTTACCATTAAATAAACAAAAATTCCAATTTTCCAAGTAAAATAGGTCAAGGAAAATGCAATTTTCGTTTCCGTTCTAATGTGAACGGCATATCAAACTAACTTTGCGTTCAACAAACAAGGTTGAGATTTCCGAGCACAATACACATTTTATGCCTAATAGCTACGAAGCAAATTCCAGTGAACCATAACTGATCGCTTAAAAGGACTTAAAAACGCACTGAAGGCCCGTGATTTTGATTAGGTCCGCTACGAAAACAAATGATTTTATGAGAGAAAGAAGGGAAGTTCTCCAGGGTGAAAACCGATTGGGAGAGTAGCCCTATTCGAAGAACATTTTTTCCTCAAGATCTGCTTATAAGAACCCTCTTTATCGTTCACAAAAGTTAGCACTATGACGGCCAATTCACATCCACTGCGTGATCAAGGCTTATGTACGTCAACCAATAGTTTGATCATCTCGCCTCCAATTTTAGAGCACATGTGACCTTCATATTCCGGCCAATCAAATAAAGAAAATATGATCAAGGCGCTTAAGATACCTCCCTAAATGGTGTCGAAGCATTTTCCAGTCAACCGTCAATTTCGACAAATGAGCCGGCAAGGATTTACTCCACACTAGTTACCAATATTCAAATTTGCCAGCCACTCGACATTGCAAAGGTAGATGCCGGTCAACCTGTTTGTTTTGTCTCTTGGAATTCCACCTATTTTTCTTATGACGAAGGCCATCTAATATGATCAGAAGGTCGAATTATGAAGCTATCTGTTTCCAGACTTGAAGTCTTCATTTGTGCTCGAAACGAAAACGGATAGGAGCTAAAGCATTTTTCTTGAACGCATGAAGTCCCGTCGAGCGGAGTGTGCCCACAATAACCGTCAGACGGCATTTTGTCTTAGATATCTCTGTTACTTAGAATACGGACATACATATTACAAATAATGGTGCAACCGTCTTTTTTCAAGATATTCAACGGAAGTGTTGACAGGTCATCATTTTGTTCCTTCTGACGAGTGAAGAATGGCTGCGCGTGAAAGGTTTCCAGCTCTTCGCCAGAGTTTGCTTTTTAATCTCACTATTTTCTTACTTCTGGAGTTTCACTGTCTGCTGGATAAATTTCGCTTGTATTGGATGATTCAGACCAGTAATGTATTGCCCTCTTATATACAACACAGACAAAAACTGCATTTAGGACGCACAAATTCCATTACTTTTACTCCTTAAAATTTGGTTACGCAAGCCAGATTCCCAATTATGCTCCGAAATAAAGAATACTCATGTGAGAAGCTTGCCGTGGGTTGATTGATTCTGGTCCCATTGTATGCTCCTCTGGCTTTTCATTCACTAACCGTCCTGTTACGTACCGTTGGTCGTAACCTGATTAATTTCCTCTTGTTACCGAAAACATTTGTAACAGTATAGCGTTATGGGTTCAGGCAGGCCAACGATGACTCACCATATTCTACGAATGGCTGCAGAGCTTTAATATATGTGTACGGACGTAACGTACTCCAAGTGCGTTTGCCGATCAAACACAAGTTCTCTACGGGTAGAATTGTGTACAGAAACCAAGTAGGTTAGTTTGGTGATATCGAGGTTACCGACCACGGTGACTTTCTCTCAAAATCGATTAAATTCGGATAACTCAGATTTTGGACAAGTAAAGTTTTGTTTCCTTTTTAAAAAACCCGAAAACAATTCGAAAATATATTTAACGATTCTCCGAGTTTACATCTCCCATATGTTGATTTCCGTCTCGTTCAGGTCACGCGAAATGGAATCGCTCACAAGTCTGGACTGGAGCCAGGAGATGTTATCATAAGAATATGTGCTACGCCAGTCACGGGTATGACACATGCGCAGGTGAAGGCGGAAATTCTCAGGGCGGGAAATGACCTGGATTTTACGGTAAAAAAGTAAGCTTTAGTCTTGTTTTGCCTTTACCATGAACTTTCAACAAAATACTGATCAATAAATGCGACATTGTTGACCGAAACGACACTTAGATGTTAGTGTTGGCAAAAATGAGCTTTTAGCTTCCTGTGTCCTGTGAAAACCACATTGATATGCAAACGAGTGTGTTTGTCGAAATCTGTCCAATTTGGGTTCAGGCAGAACATATGGTAGACGGAATCTCGGGGACTGCGCTCACCTAATGCACCTTAATAAAGGCGATGCTGGTCGTGACCCGTCGCAGTTTTTAGTAACATTGTTAGGCTTCCTTTACGGAAACTGTGGTCTGTAGATCATAAGGTTGACGGAAACTCGGGGACTGCGCCTACCTGATAAGCCCCAAGAAGGGCGAAACCGGTCTGGGCTGTCAAAGAGTTTTCAGCAACCTTGTGAGTAGTTTCTTTTATGAAAACTGTGGTCTTGTTTTGCTTTTATGATGAAACTTTAAAAATATCAATAATTGCAACCCAGTTTTTCGTGACGACACTGAGACAATTTTTAGACGTTAGTATTGTACACACCAGGCTTGCAACATTCCGTAAAAACCTACCTTCAAACTGATTGTATGACTGTGTTTTGTTGTTTGAGATTAGTAGCAATGAATCTCACCTGGCTGACCTTGTTCTTAATGTGCCTATCTGAGGGAAAGACACAGATTAATGTGTTATTTATCAATGGAGGCGCATTAAAATCCTGAGTGTTGGAACTACGTTAATCATACACTCACCAGCAAAACATGAGATCTAGAAGATCTAATTCTAGGGCTAATCAGTTCTCAAGTAACCTGAATAAACTTGCCATGAGTCACACAACTGACTTTATCGGCTGTACAAATCGACCTTTGGGCACAAGCACCAGAAACCGACCATTCCTTCCACGTCCGCCGAGTGCGTCCAAACTGGGGACAGAATTCTCAGTGACCGAGTTTCCAGAGAATAGGTCAAACATCTGTGGACCATGGTCAACAGAGAAAAACCGTAACAGTTAAAAGACCATTTTAAAGCTAGGTTAGAAGAGGTAGTTTTTACAGGCCATTATTGAGATGGACGGGAAGAGGAAGCTCTGCTTAAACGATGCAGAGGCATGGGCGTCCCTGAGATAGATGGAAAAAGAACATAAATGCAAACCGTTCACGCTAGCATCGAGAGCAATGGGAGGATGCAGATGGTGTTCGACGGGTTGTGACTTTACCATGTGCGTATAGGCGACAGGTCGGTGTAGCAGGCCATAGGTAAAGCAAATAACTTACAAAACATTTTCTCAAGGCCGCGTAATCCATGGTAGACATTAAGTGGGGCAAGTTGATGACAAAATACGGCTTAGTCAGACTTGGATGTTTCTCCAACGCTGCTGTGGGCAAGCTACCTGTCTGAAGGCTTCCGTTTTGTAGTGCACTCTGTGTTCGAGGAGTACGCCAAACTGTTCGTAGGCATGAAGATGCCTTTAGCTTCTGCCAGTGGATTGAAAACGAACTCTCTCATCCTTTCGAATGTTTCAATCCGTACTGTGCTTATCAGATTCCACTCTGTCTACAGGCTTACGTGCACAAAATGGTATAATCTAGAAAGCCGATAGTACATACAACTCCTCAGTGTTCCTGGCCAAGAAAAGGAACACAAAATACCGATTTGCATGGATTTCTTGCGTTTGAATGAACTGCCTATAAACCGATTGGTAGCCGTTCATTCGGTCTCGGACATTTTTGGTCCACTTGTCTTCCAACTAGCCACAAAACTACAGTGCCGAGAGAAAACGGTGTTTACTTTTGGGTGTTTCAGTAACATTTTTTGAAGGATATCGTTTGGATAATTGATGGCGTGCTTCCTTTCACCAATGCATTTGCCTGTTATGCATAAGAACCGGACCTTAGGCAGACCAATACTTTGAAACCGCCTTTGGCGAACTCTATATGTGGAGGACCACCGTGTTTGGAATGGCGATTCTGTATAATATAAAAGTGTTTGAAAAGATGTCGTCTTTGGGCTGAGTCACCTGAAACTGAAGACCCCAGTCGCGACTTGAGCGAGGAAATCTTCCCAGGCCATCTGCCAAGGTCCATGAACGAAACAAAAGCTACCTTACCGACAACGAAGAGATGCCTCCTATTCTAGTGTCTTAGAGTCGTCCAGGTATAAGAGGAAGAAATGGAAGCTTTTAGCAGCTTAAAGTCAGAAAGTGTCATACCTACCCAAAGGTTCCTCTACACAACAAAGGCGATGCCTTACAGGGAGGGGTAGTGCAAAGCAGGACAAACAAACAGTTTTAAAAAATCGCCGCGTGATTTGACTTCCAAACTGATTCGCAGTACTTGATTGAACACGCACGATAGCAATGAGCAGCACCTTAGAATAAAGCTGTAAATATGCCAACCATCACTCGGAGTGGCTTGCTCTTCCATGAATCCCCTTGTGAAGCGCCTAACTTTAGACCTCCGAAGACCTACCTGTAGTTGGCTGCGTAGTAACTGGTTCAGTAGCAAGCATCCCCACGTGAGGTTCCTCTTTAATTCTCATGGATGATCTGTTAAGAAAGGGAAAATGTTTTTAGACTTATTGAAATTGACTCTACACCATACATTGTTGGGCGCAGATATTTTCGTCTACTTCTGAAAACCAACTCAATCTTCAAGCGCTATACCCTCATACCACTGTTAAGTCTTTGCCACTTTCCCGATAACCGAATACACAATAAGCCATCTGTTCTGAAGGGCTTTGGTCTCCATACTGTGGATAAAGAGGCCGTATTTGCAGAGCCTTAAGAGAGGATTAAAAGTACGTCTTGACGTAAAATATTTCTGAACTGGGACGGCCACTTCATTCAAATATGGCACAGCTCAAGATAATCGAAGGAAATCTCTTAAAACCCTCATTACTTCAGCAGTAATTTAGATGGGCAAAACTAACGACACACTGAAGGACCATAGGCGTTTGATTACATAAGGCTCGGTACTTTGCCCACTTTGTTTAAGATGAAACTTTTTCAACATAGAAATATTATTCGTCTTGGAAACCAGTCGAAAAAAATGAGATCCTTCTAGGTTGTTCGTATGAAAAAGGTGCCAATACTTACGACGTACCTAATGCGAACCAACTTTGTCAGCGTTTTACGTGTTCTTCAGAGGTCATTTGTCGCAACAGCCTTGTACAATACTATCTAAAACCGTATCTCAGGCCAAGTCAGCTTCAGTCATCGTAAGGTTATCCAAATGCGTGATTTTATATAACTTCGAAAGTTTCTGTCCTTTTCTTTGTAGGGTAAAAACTGCAACTCTGATATATCCGGAATGGTCTCCGTTGTTAACTTAACAGTCAATTACCAAATCTCGGGGGACCGGACCGAAGTAGTTCTGGTTGGAAGGGTGATCTCACCTGGCCTCTCTTATATAAAGGTCACTGTATACAAGTGAATGACTGAGATTTGATTCGGATTAGCCAGCTGGCATTTTTAACCATCAAACGACAAGGCGTATTTAGATGATGGTTTGGGCTTGGCGAAATGATGTGCTTGTTTAAGATCTTGAAACCGAGGCAAGAAAATAAGGTATCCAGAGACCTGTGGTGAGTCACCGTGCGAACAGAATAAAATACCGTGCCAATATTCCAATATTATAGAGCATTCTGAGTTGATCATAGTCAAAGTGACCTCATTCGATTAACCGTACGATTCAGGATATTCTCATTCGTAGGATGAAAATATGTCCAGTAACTGATGTTTGGAAAATGTAACAAAATCAACTCATTCTTATTGTTTGCTCTGGCAGACAGGCCGGTATGGGTATGTTGGTTAACCACAAGACCGATCCTACTGATGTGTGGTCTTGGCTGTGCTTGAGGGATAGAGGCTTTTCCTCCTGACCCGCTTATTATGGAGCAGCGAGGTGCGTCGCGTCTTACGCCTATAAAGACAATTATTCTTAGGACCCTTCTGTCAAGTGCGAGACCTTCCCACAATCTAAAATGGTGGTTGCTGATTTTGAAGATTAATGGAGGGCCATACCAGTGTTGAGTGTAGGTGTCCCTGCGTTCAGAACCTGTTATTTAGCCGTCGTTATAACTGCTTTCGGGTTCAAATTTTGGTCATTATTCTGAGCGATTTTAGCAGTGAATTTGGTTGTGCATCACAGTTTACCACACTCCTTATTTTTTGTGTATAAACACAAGCTGTCTACCTGATTAGACGGATCTTATTTAGATATTCCAGGTGAACCCAGTCAGTTTATACTCACTGATCTATAGGACTTCCCACCTTCGTTGTCCTGGATTAACGGAGAAATAACAAGGGTGGTATGCGCTTTAGAAGAGTCCCTCAAGATGGCAAGGTGTAATTCGTGCTTTCGGTTCACAGGTCTTAGGTTTATGGACAAGGTCACTAAGAAATCTGTAGTTTCTTCCAGCTAAGATATACACATCTTTGGTTGAACCTTCGGTGCAGCGGAATGGCAAATAAGTGCTTTACGAGCTTAAACAGCATGTCGCTGAGCCACAAGTAACAGTCAACCACCGTTAATAAAATAATTCGAAAATTCCAACTCATGTAAATAGTACAAACCCAGTGTGCAATGATAAGGTGTTGAGCAAGTTAGTGATCCAGAAAGATCATTCAATGGCAAACCAGGTAAAGGCATCGGTCAGTTCATAAAAAACCGGCTCGTTGAACCTCAGCATTTGGCACCGGAGCAAAGAAGTTACAAAAACACCCAACAAACTTTATTCCATCCCTTAGTTGCGGCTCATACTTGCGATCAATGAAATATGTGCTTGCTGGTTTACGAAGTAGTTAGGAATTATCGCTGAGCTTACCACGGAGGCATGATTATGTTGTCTAAAGGGAGAACAGATATTCTGAATTCTTTTCAGCTTGCTCTCTAGCTCTGCGTCACTGATCTTCACAATGTTTTTCGGAAAATTACTTATCCGCAAACTTCTGCAGTGTCTCTATTCGTATGCGAAAGCTGTGGAGAATTCCTACTGCAGTCATGTGGCCGTACATTCATGTTCTACATATTCATATTCGTGCGACTCAGTAAATCTCAAGAATAGGAATACCGTGTCTGGTGTGTGATTGCTCATCTCTGAGACAGAAGGTACCGTTGGGGGATTGCACAAGAACTTACCCGTTCGAGTTGGTGGATGTAAGAGAAGAGTGTGCACGAACAAATGGTGAATACTACTCTAATGGTTGTTTTTGTGTGCTTCCGTGCCACGCAGTAACATGCAGTAACAACAACAGTAGTAACACCAGACTGCATATAGATCACCTATTTGTCAACCAGCACCACACTAAAGATTTGGACAAGTTGTACTAATTCAAAAAATATGTTAAAATGTTTCAGTGAATGAAAGTTTGCCAGAATTTTTCCGAATTTCACAAAAAATTTCTTGACGCAGAAATTCTGGTCGTCGGTAAATTTCGAGTTGAGAACAGGATAAGCATTCTCCATGAAATGCTGTTTGTTTTACACCAGACTAGTGCACTAATTTAAATGAACTGCATTTGAGGTACAAACCACAAGCTTATTGGTAAGAACTGATGATTGCCAATTGACTGTTTCGCCAGCGGTTCACTGTTAGCTCGAAACTGACTTCGGATGAACCTGTGTGGACAGTTTGTATTACCGTGGCGATACTGTCAATGGATTGCAGTTGTCAAAAATTTTGGGTATCCATAACGCTACCCGTTTAGACTCAGTAATTCACCCGCATCCAACGCACACTAATAGGGCAGAGGTAACACACCCAACTCCCGTATGATAGGGGGTTCGGATTTGTACACATGGTGCCGCTGGTGAACTCGACTACCAGCAAAACGCGCCTTAAGTGGTTTTTCACATTGGTGTTGACGTGCCGTAAGAGCCGTGTTGGAACAGGATAAACACTGTCCAAGCAAGGGTCAGAGAGACTCAACCCTGTGTTCCTAAATGAGATAAATCAACCTCAAGGGTGATGACGTCACCCCTGGCCAAAACGTACCATACTGCAGATAACGAAAGCTCCTTCCAAGGCGTGTATCAAATTACCGTGAACCGATCAAGACTGGCACGCTTCAAACTGCGATCAGCTGCAGGAGTCACGTGACCCATAAATTACAGTCCAAAAAATTGTACCCCTTGAGTCGGCTTATGGTTAAGTCCATTGCGCAAACAAGTTTCCATTTTTTCAACTTATTTACTATACAATGTGCCAACCCATGTACCAAGTTTTTTCCAACACGTGTCCGTGAATTAATCTCAATAAATGAGTGGTTTTGGTCGACTATCACATGGATATGTGTAATATGGGAAATGAACACCAACCTCAGATAACAAGCATAGTTTAACGCCACTGTTTTGCGATGAACACCAAATACCTAACGCGCAGCGTCTGACAATGTGGCAGTAAAGGTTGGCAGCAAATGTTATATGGTCTTTGGTTGGGTTGTACACTGGACTTGATAATTTTTGGGAAGTTGCTTCACCCAGATAAGAAAAACGTATTATATCCCAAGTGAATATTATTCAGCTCTCCAGTGTGCTGCTCATCTTTTTTCACATTGGTTGGTTATCCACCTCATATGTTAACTTTTTCAAACCTGGCTGTTTCCACAGTTATTGCTGTATCGTTGATACTAGTTTTAAAGACGTATTGTCGCTGTAATTCCATACGTAGGCGCGATTTCAACGTGGTTCAGTACAACATAACAATGCAGCAATTTGCAGCTGCCAATAAGCCCAGTCAGGCAGGACCAGAATCACAAGAACCACGAGTGGAAATTGTGGAGGAACATCTCTGGCGCCACGGTGGTCCAACATTCAAGAATGTTCAACCGAAATCCTACAAAATACTGGAGCAGCAGCTGCCACAGTCCAGTGTAGGAGGTAAGTTTTCAGTAATCTCATCATGAAGGCAAACATTTCTCATAGTCAATACTCTATGGTCGTTAAAGCGGTTTACCTGTCTTCAAACCACTTACTATCCCGGTTGAGTTGTTTGTGAGCTACAAAGGTTCTCTAGTGCGGTAAGCTGGCTGCTGCATTCTTTGTAAATAGGCATCTTTTCTTGTTATATAATGAGCCTCAATGCATCCAATTCGATTTTACAAAAGCCGGAACTTTTATTAAACGGTACGACGTGATTCGCTGTTAAGACGTACAAACGAATTAACAAGAAGCTCTGGTTTATGCGCAGTCCTACAGCCTTACATTACGTGGATTCCCACGAGCCACCACGGGGGGTTTCAAGTCCCGTTACATGTGGTCCAGAAAATCTGTCCAAATGTTTCATCGAGTTGCCACGCGCCCCGAAATATTTCTATCTCACTTTTGTCTTTTCCACCAGTTGGCCAAAAAAGGCACCACGACGATGCTAAATGCAGTTTTTTTTAAAAAAAATACCATCCTGGCCCAATTGGAGGTAACTTCCGGTTGTTTGCTCCAAAAAATTTAGTTTTCATGGTGGTGCGCCTTTAAACAGTTCTTTTTGCCCCCATAAAACTACACAAGTGCAAGTAGATGTACGACAGATGTACGACAGATGTACATGCGAATGTAGACTCAGTGCAGCAAAGTGCCAAAGGGAATATATTTAGCTAAAGCACTCAAGATCAGTTCATGCACCTCGGAACTGGGTGTATCCGTGGCTTCTATATATATCCGTGCTCAGGTCTCTGGTAATCAGACTAGGTACTAGGGTTACATTGTGCTTCAAGTCTCATGCATTTCAAGTCTCATGTGAAGCACTGAGGTTAGACAACAAGATAGGGAAAGCAGAGGATGCGAGCAGCCGAAGTGTGAGCTGGGTTCTTTGTGGTATGCTCCCAGTTAAAACAGCACGTCCACTAGCGTCACAAGTTTGCGGTGGACCTTCAGCGCACAGCACACATCCAGGTATCATTTAAACTCCACATGCGATGGCCTACACATGCACCTCCAGCAAATAGCTACGACAATTTTCCGCGTGTATTGTTATCATCTTTCAGGAAATACTCGAAATTGGGAAGGATCTTGACTCCATAGTCATGAATTACTAAATCATATGCAAATCACTCCACCTGATCTAAATGTCATGCTTATCTTGTGAACCTAGGGTTTAAGTCACCTCATTACAAGGGTCACTTACCGATACACATCCTAATGTCCAGCGGTGTAAGTATTGAATGAAAGATTTGGGTAATAGAGTAAGGAACACATTGGATAACATATTGAGTAAGTAGGTAATTAGATGAATAAGTAACTGAGCAATCAAGTGAGCAAGCAGATTTGGTTAGTTGGCTATTTAGTCATTGAGTAGTGAGTTGATTGGATGGCTAACTACTCATTTAATTGGTTAGTTAGCTAAATAGTTAGTTAGTTAGCTAGACAGCTAGTTTGTTTGTTTGCTTGCTTGCTTGTTTGCTTGTTTGTTTGTTTGGCAGCTGGGTAAATAGTTGTCTGATTAAGTGGGGAATTGGACGTTTGAATATCGATGTTCTTGTGACAGGACACTCAGTCCTAATGTGTGTTACTTATATTAGACCCACAGCGAATTCGCAAAGTAACTTCACAGATGTGCTCCAAAAATGTCCTAATTGCCATAAAAATAAAGTAAAAACAGTTTGGTTTGAATGCATTTTAAATCCATTTGCTTAAAATGCAACAGTAAGTGGCTCACTTTCAAACACCGGTTACCAGGTCTTCATACTGGACTGTGAGTTTCACTTAACCAACACCATGCAGGTTTAGAAAGAGACATTGCGATATATACTATTCATCACTAATAAAGCCATCAGACACCATAATTTTCAGAAGAGTTTGATCGAATAACAGCCACAAATTCCCTGCTCATTTTATCATACGTTTTTATTTTAGCTGGATTTCCGTCCTTACTGATTTAATACATGTGTACAAAAGTACAAGCTGACGATATGTATCACCAACAAGTTTTCAGGCGTCAAAATTAAGACATCTTACATAAAAAATGAAGGCAGCAATCGGTTATGCACTACTGAACACGAAAGTGAAACGAATAAGAAAGTATAAGCAAGATACACCCAGTAGAAGCGCTTTCTAACGAGTTGGGGACAGCAAGCCGTTTCACAGCACTCCCTGTTGTGTTTGAAGGTTCAGCAAACCGACCTCTTCCTCTCGAATTCCATGTCTAGGCTTGGGCAACCTGGCAGTATCCCAGCCCCTTCCTTCGACTGATATACGGGGTGAGCGTGTTTACTACCACCCCACCAGCTCACGCTGGACGCATCTGAATAGTCACATTTGAACAGGCGAACAGGCGAGATTAGTTTCGCTGATACCTTATCGATCAGCAGCTGTTGCTCGTATAAGTTGCAACAGCGTCCGGAAATTTACGCATAATGATATCACCACAATTCACTGTCTCTCCTTTCAGGATCACATGTGCTTCACTGAAAATGCGATCTATTTGTAGTTCAAGATGCGCGTCGAGTAGCTGCAGAGAATCGGCAGATATCCGGAACGCTTTACTGCATTTGATCTAACCGCAATATGCTAGACCAGACGAATAGATGGTAGATTTCTGCTTTGCATAGGCATACTGCGCGTACCTGCATATCAGCAACCAAACCCACGATGTCCACTCGCGAGTAGATCATGCAAGGGGGCGAGGTGGTTCAAGTGATTAGAGCGCGAATAACGGGCAGGATGGTCCGTCGTTGGAATTCTCCTGTCTAGGCATGGGCAAATTGGCAGTATATCAGCCCTCGTGCTTCCTCCGGGTGGCAGGGCACCGGAAGGGTGTTACAGCTGAAAGATATATATATATATATATATATATATATATATATATATAACTGACGTTGCAGAGCTAATAACCAGGGTTTCAATGACACATCAGTGACACGGTTTGTGTATAAAACCTTCCGTGAAAATTGAACTGTACGCACATACAATCGCGAATGCCCCTGTCGTGGTATTTCTTCCATGGTTATCAGAACTTGGCCGTATTCAATGGTAAACCAAGAGGAAAAACGAAATCTCTTAGGCCGATGCTCACAACCATTTCCAAATCTGTGTGACTCGGGCAAAGTTTATTCTTTCAGAAAATTTTACACATTAGACCAGTAACTCTTGAAAATTTCTTTACTTCCATCCTAGAGGCACCACGTATCTGCTCATACAAACGGTTGGTGATCCTGGATATCCTTGTCCATTTCAGGTCCTCCCCCACCCTCTGTATTCGAGCGCAGCATAGATGAACGGTCTCCGTATCTGCAAGCAACGGAACCCACCATCCAAAAAGCCTATGGTCAGTCTTGACCTTCTGGAAGAAAATACAGCAATGAAAGTACAGGCTTATCCCAATCATTTCCTTATCACCCTCCCCCTCCCCCGAAAAACATGTTTACACCCTTCATGTCCGCTTGAGCTCCCTGCTAGCTGTATTCCGATTACAAAGTCCCGCCAACTATAAGCGGATATTATCAATTATGTACATCATTATGCCTATTTGTTCAAGTCAGCTTCACCCCTTCCATGTTTAACAAAAGTGTGATTGCTTTCTGCGTGACTACTTCCATTGTACCACACCAAAATAACACTCCTGGTAATTTTGATGATAATCCCCATTTTCCGTGACAGCTGTTTTTCTCTTCAGTAGGAATAACGTCCGATTTCCTGCTTACCCCATGCGGAGAGCAAAAAGTGATGGAAAACTATAGTGATGACGCCAAGCAGGCCGTTAAATTTCGACAACATGGGTTGGATTCACACAGTCCGTCAAAAGAGGCAGCGGCAACCAAAACTGAGCTATTTACGTGTTTGCACGAGGCTTATGAGTAACCCATAGGTAATGTTCATAACGTGCAACCCATCTGTGTACTTTTCTGCTAAAGGACTTTAGGCCTCATCTAAAGAAGTATAGTTTTACTGTTCAAGATTCGGTACAACTGGCTCTAAATGTTTAAACCTTGCACCTCACCATCCCTACCTCCCAAACAAAGGAAAGGTAGTATATTTTCCAGTAATATAACAAAAATCTTTAAAATGCACAATCTTTGAGTGAAGTCAAATCCAATGAGACCAACTTGACCACTAGCACAACAAAAGTGATTGGCCGGCTAGTTACATCTGCTTTGTACTTCCAAAATTTGTGCTCGTTATTCGGCTAACGGTCAGTCGAGTAAAAGTCATTAAAGTAGTTATTCGTATGAATGAAAACTCTTTTGCAGAAAACGCCCACAAAGTTCCAGCACAATTACATCTAATACGCACAAGAATGGCAATGGGTGATTATGAAATGTCTTTGCTTTCCAGATAGATGCTACTGTCTGAGGAATGCACTCTCCCTCAATGCATTCATTAAATTAAGATAGTTGACAACTCACCCGTTGGTTCCGTTGTTCGGATTCTTGCAAAGTGTTCTTTATTTTTTTCTCCGTAAAGTCCAAAGTTTAGCTCTTCTGTTCGAATGCGAGTAAGTATTACGTGATGTGTCCCGTTTTGACATTTCAGTTGCGGCTAATGGAAAGCCCGTTCCTAATGGTTAGTTTACTCACACAGAAATTCAATGTTCACCTTTACTCCAAATGATCATAGTACGACAATCCACACATTCTGTGGTGTCCTTTATTTAAGTTGCAATTTGCACTTCAGTTTGCAACTGTCAGCATCTGGCAAGGACTTTAATCATTCTTGATCTCCAGCATGATAAATGAGTCAGGGAATTTTTCAACAAATGAAACTACTCACAAGGTTGCTGAAAACTCATCGTCATAGGTTGGCCCTTCTTGGGGCTCATCAGATAGGCGTAGTCCCCTCACGATTTCATCAATTTTATGTTCCACTGGGACTCAATTTTTATATATTTTCACAGATAACCCCATTTGCATATCAGTTTGCTTTTCACGGGAGACTCAGCTGGATCTCTCGTTTATGATGAACCTCAATAAGAGCGAAACCAACTGTAGGTTGTCGAAGCGTTCTCATCATCCTTGTTGATAGAATCCTTCAATAAAATACACTGCAATATCTCAAACATCGTACCATCTGAAATATAAGGCAGCCTTTGTGCAACATGTTCACTTGAAGCATATCGTAAACGAGAGATTCGGTGGAGCTTTTCATGAAAACCAAACTGATATGCAAATGAGTGCACTTGTCGAAATCAGTACAGGTGCACGCAGAACATGAGTTCGACAGAAACTTGGGAACTGCACATACCTGATGAGCCCAAGAAGGGCGAAAACGGTTGTGGACTCTGTCAGATTCAGGAACTTTTTCCATGAGCTCCGGCCAGGCCAGTGTGCAGGTTAGTGAGAATTTCCAAAGAAGTTTATGTGGCATAACAACACGAAGACCAAACCACAGGTCTTCCTGAATCATGTTGTGTGACATGCATTTGTTACCAGTGACCTCCGCTCGACACAAAGCACAAAGTGCGGAAGAAAAATATTTAAATGTATTGGATCTGAGTATGAGTGAGTCTGAGTCTATCCGTTTTTATGCAGTGATGAACTGTTGGGATTTATTGCCGAAATTCGGATGAGTTGTGCATTGGGGTGTACGGCTTGGGGAATATGGTAAAGCGCCGCTACATGACCTAATACTCTTTGATGAATATTCAACTTTTGCATAAAATTAAAAGTATCATTGTCAGACAGGTTTGTGTCGTCGGTGTCAGCCAAGCATTCGTTACGAGCCGTCAAAAACTGAATTCCCCTTAAGGCTCCGTATAACCTGCAAAGAACCATCCCCGTATTATCTAGACACCAATGAGCACATATAACTGGTCTACCACACTGAAGTATTACAGTACCGCTGGGAAAGGTATCTGTGATAACTAATGGATGGAAACGCAACCACATCACGTCAGATTATAAATTTATGCTTTTATGCTTTTACTATCACTGGATCACTTATATAAACCACAAAATGTAACATAAAAGAAACAGCTTACCGGCTGTGAAGGAGTCTGGGGGAGCTATGTAACCTTCAAGCATGAGGCTTATCTCCATAAAGTTTGTTCGCGAAAGCGTATCAATCATTGCTGGCGATCTCCTAATGTCCGGACACAGACTTCTCTTGCACAACATGCTACGCTGGCAGAAAATCCAAAGACCAAAAAGCTGTCTTTAAGTCAAATGAAAGCAAGCAGCATTGGACTCCGCCGGAGTAAACGAAGACGGTAAAAATATCTCGTTATTTTGGTACGTCTAAACTTCAGCAAGATTTTGTGAAGAGATCATTCGTAAATTGTCTGAAACACTTTGTCCGAAAGAGAAAAGGGTGCATGAGAACGATTCAAAAAGAGCAATGATGACGGTTAGAGATGTAAATGTTATCATGGTAGATCTCAAATTCGATGCAATGCATTCTTCGGCGTTTTCTTAGTGTGTTTGCACCTCAGTAAGTCACAGTGATTGTTAGTAACCGAGTTTGAAGAATCGTTTCCTGTACGTACCTACATACCCTTTGATGTATTGGGCCTGCACCACCCAATGGAAAAATTAGTATGCCTTGTTGGATTGCGAGTTCTGATGTGATACGGAAATAACTGCGTTTTCACACAATGCCCAGATTATCATCGGGCCATGGCAAGTTTGGCAGCAATTCCAATTGTGGAACCGATAAATACTGATTCCAGAAACAGGAGAACTGAAAATTACCTTGATCCGTCCTAAATATGTTACAAAAGCAGGAAAAGCTTAGTGGTAAGAAGAAATTTGTACTCATTCTCAGACATATGAGAAAAATGTCCATAAACCTTTGAGGCCCCAGTCTAAGCGTTTGACTGCTGTGAAGCACGCAGAATCTGGATTTGCCTTCGTTCAGTATGCTAGACATAAGTTTTTCAGGGGATTACAAAGCGCCAAATTTTATTCGGTGATATATGCTTCAAATTAATATACATCGAGATTCATTCCCCAGGTGACGATGCAGGCTGCTAAATGCAAATGTGACCACCAACCTGTGGATTTTACTGGCTTGGTCAACGGCGGCAACTTGGTATGAGGAATCAAACCCTAACAGTTATCCATTGAGAAGCCATCAGTCGCAGGATTTATGCTTCTTCTGGAAAACTGTATTCACACCATGTTCTTAGAGAACACGCTTACAAATAAAACTACTGAGAACAACCGAACGTTTGTAAACATAATGAACTCTATCGATTCATGTAAATTGCTCATGTGGGAGGGAGTGGCGTTACACGCCAATCCTCTCCAACCACTTTAGGCATTATCCAACGCTGGATGTGACTATAGCACTCATCAGTGGTTTGCTAAATACATCAAAACGTTCTCACTATTCATCTCGCCGTCTTCTTCAGTTCAAGAGCCAGAAAATGCACGACTGATTGTCTTTTGAACCAAACTATGTTGTAGATTGCTCTGACTTAACACGAAATACCAGTTGCCATCTCAGTTTTGTGCTGAACGAATTTGGGACACTAAAAGACACTTAACAGAGCACTTTTGTCACCACGACGAAGTGTCCGAAAAAGCTTAGAAGAAGGCTATNCACCACGACGAAGTGTCCGAAAAAGCTTAGATAGAAGGCTATGGTTTGCTTTCCCTACCTGTGCAATGCTAAAAGATATACACTCTGATAATCCGGAGGTGAAAAAATGAAGCAAATAGCAAGGTTTACTTGCTTTTTGGCCACCCGTGATAATAATAACCGTCGGGAAGCAATAGCGTTCTTCCAGTATAGACAAAGAACACAGAAACCACCGTCAAACTAGATTTTCTGCCCAGTAATAAAGTAGGCTTTGCAGCAATCTATTCTTGAACTGTTTCTTGAACTGTTTCTTACTCTGAACAACATGAGACCTTCAACTGTACAATTATTCATTAAACCAATGAAGAACGTTTCCAGCCACAAAGCATTTCTTGTGGTTGACAACGGGTCATATCTCCCTGGTAAAACTCTTAAGGGCTGCATAAACGAGATGGGATGCAGCTTTATTTACGATGATTCTCGAGATCCATGTTATGGCGCACAAACTGAGAATTTTGTCAGGGCTCCATCTTACAGAAGCTGGAAATAAATATTGATTGTATTCATTTGCAACACATGAATGCTTTTCACTGAGCGACAGGTGAATGTTCAGAAAAACCCCTCAGAATACTTTCCATTCGTGTTATCTATTTTCTTCAGAAGTGACTTTTTTTATCAACTATCAAGCAGTATTGTGGGAAACAATGTTGTCCAGCGCACTACTCAGATGATGGGCGCGGAGATTATCTCGTTTCAACTAAGACTTATTGATCATTCACATTTTGGGGACGGTGGTCACTTCACTCAAACTTGTATTATACCTTTTCACTTTAATTATGCTCCATTTCAAGCAAGCAGAAGTACAACAAAAGGCTCTGAGTGGTTGTAAACAAAACCGCGAAAGCTTCATATCTGATCTACAACAAAGTGCAAAGACGAAGTAGAGAGTTTATACCGAAATGGGCGAAGCTTTCCAAGATGCAGAATTGGTGAAACAGATGTCAAACCCAGAAATTTACACTCAAAAGTATGTGTCAAAAGACAGAAGATGCCACCGAAGTGTCACTCACTCTTCTAACAGCCATACTAATAGATCTCGGATCCGAGTCCGGAAGGAACAAATCACGTTTTCTCTTGGTGAAACTGATTTGGAACTGTCAAGCATAAGACGACGCTGAACTCCAAAATGTGTAGAAAACATTTTAGAGTTATCCGGATGATGCAAACACAAGTCCTGAAATGAGTCAACCGCAATGTTTTCGTTTTGCCGCCGGTTGTTTACAAACGCCCTGTGTGTGACCAAATTTACCAAAATCAAATTACTGTGTTGACACAAATTAGGATGTTGCGTATTTCCTCATGTTTCTCCTTTCCGAGGAGAACTAACGGAAGTATGGTCATTCGCTCCTATTCATCTGCTTATCTGTGAGCAAATCTCCTTGATGTTTTGAGAATTCAATAAAGCTGCAATTGATTAACTCTAGCCTCAAATGTTCACTATTGGGAGGACTCCTTAGGACAATTCTCTAATGGACAATTTATACTCCAGCTGCACGGAAAAAGCATTGATGCTCAACATTAGTTGATCGGGTTTCATGTAGACGAAAACAAACTGAGCTAAGTAATTTACATTACTTATCAATGGTTCAAAATGGGTGGGATATATGGCTCTAGATACTAATTTTCATCCACCCACTTTCCAGAAATACCAGTTGGTATCTTAATTGCGCGTTTATATTTTGCGGGTCCATCTGATCGGTTTAAGAGATAGTGTACATCCTTCTGTAAATCTCAGGATTTTGGATTCCTGCTGAGTGAGGTCAAGCTTCAAATGGATTTCAGGATAATCCGAATGTAACCTGAAAGCTTCTAAGCTGAATAAGGACTTAACTGTGCCAGTTTTTAAAGGCCACATTACCATCTTGTCAGGGAGCATGCACATTTTTCTGTTCCCTCGCAATATTACCAAGCGAATCTGCCACAGCTTTCATTAAGTGTTTCGCCCGATGTCACTGTGCATCCGTTCATGCTTGCCTCCTGAGTGTGCATTTTTACACAACCGAAATTTACTGGCTAGCGTAGTGAACAATTAGGAGGTCAGCTGTCGTGATGCTGGAATCTCTACCGTCAATAATGCAACATATAAATGTAAACCGTTTGAAAAGACAAAGTTCAATCAAAGGTATATATTTCTCTATCAAACAGAGTTTGATTCCATCACACTCTGAAGCTAGTTGCAAAACAATTCCCGTTCAACGACCATCCCAAAGAGCTCTCACTCTATGCAAAAATACTACTCTTTTTGAAAATTATCTCCACGGGATAAGCATGTGTTTTGAGCCGTACTTTTATAAAAATTTCAGTACGGATAATGTTGAAACGAATGGATATCCAGGAACATGCACTGGAGAGTCGTTCTTGTATGTGACGCAAAATGAAGAGCCTTGTGGAGGAAGAGAAAGGAGCAAGCAACCAGGCGCCTCCGTTATCATTTCATTTGATAATATATTTCATGAAACTTACACTTTACCCTTTAAACACGACAGAGCACTCAGTTGAAAAATAAGCAATAATGCTCAACACTTTTAGCGTACGCCAACAATTGGTTTCTTCTAATCCTCAAGGTTTGCTTCCTCTTGTTTTCGCGAAGAGGTTTTTTTGTTATTGATTTATTTTTAAACGTGAACTATTGTCGGCACACAGGCTTGTGCGGTGTTACTCTGACACCCAACAACATATCCCTTAGGATTGCTCCTTCTGTGCTTTACAACCGCTAACAATATCATGCGTTTCTCGTTCGAAAGCCATCTTGAGCAAGATCTATAACCGTGGCCTTGTGACAAGTGTGCAATGTGCGGTGTTTTATCGAACAAAATAGATAATAAATGGGTATAAATAATAATTTTAAAAAAAAACTGGACCGTAGTTTGGTACACATCTGTACGTACTCAAGTGTCTTAAAATTAAGGCTTCATGGGTTCCTTTTGTCAATAGCTACGCCATGCAAGTTACACTAATGTTTGCTCCCGCAATGAATTTTTGAAATTAAGGAAACTATGGGCACCCCGATTATCGGCTCTCAGACTAACACACACCACTGTCACCTCTTCTAAACAAGTAAAGTCGATAAAATGTTTGAAACAATTCTCTTTAAAATGAGTGACATAGCTGTTTTATCGTGGGAGCTCTCTCCCCTATCTGACAGTTGATTAAGAGCTCAACCAACCAGATTGCTGACAATGTATACTCAGTCGCAATCACTCCTGAGAATAGCTATGTAATTGGTATTTCACACGCGTGATGCGGTGCAGAAAACGTCACTTTTAAAACAGCGTTGTTCTGGGTAAGACGATGAGAGTATTGCAGAAGTTAGCCTCAACGATTAAGTTCGGGAAAGGATTACTCTAGTAGAAATATATCTTTCATAAAAAGGGATTTACCCTACTGATTACCGACAACTTCTGGAAAAAAGATGCTGAACTGCACATGCTTTAGTCGAGCATGTGAAGTGGACTATGATGAGTCTAAGGCGTAAATTTAAGGTTTCATGAAATCACAAGGAGAACTTGCACAAATATCAAACGAGAATATGGCTAAGATCTCTGTGGTGTCAGAACTCTGGTAGGTGTTTACGTTTGTTACAAAATGTACATCACGCGGAGGCTTAGTGAATCTCTTTCCCACAACAAGTAACGAAGCGCCGTCGGAAGACACCAGAATGCCTTCCCTAGGGATATGTTCCTTCTTGAGAGGACCGACAGATACTCACCATACTCACCGTTTCCTGTACTTAGCACAGGGTTCGCTTGTTTGTGAGTGCTTTTAGCCAGTTTAGATAGGCCGTATTAAACAGCCTTCATCTTGGTGAGTGTTATATGTCTCGGATAATCGACGGCATCATACCTATACAGTCCAAGCATTTAGTAGCTCATGAGAACGGGACCATACACAACTATTTAAGTTTCTTATCCCTGGGCGGATATAGCAACTGGTGTGTGTACATTATACTCATAGCTATCCAATGAAAAAATAAATTTAACCCTACCTGGTTAGTACAGCATGGTGGGAAAAATGTCTTTCTAAATATTGCCTAATTACTTGGTCGTCATATGCTCCCGGTTTTCGTTATTATGAGTGTAAGACCGAAATTGTTACGACGCATGACTGTCGAGTGAAGACAGTCAAGCTAAGAAGAGGCCGCTGACTGATCATTTTAGCCACTATCACCATTCTGGAACCCTTTATTGTGTGAATTTCAGAGCCTCCAAAGTAAAGCCAAGTTCAAGTAAGCCGGAGGCAAGTGGGCTTGTGTTTTTGATAGCCTCCTTCAATGTTACCAAATTTTTTGAGTACCTGGGTTATATGGCTTTTCGAAATTGGACGGTAAAGCTTTCAAAACAATAAAGGTCGATTATAAAAGGATCTGCAGGAAAAGATTCTTACGAAAGTACTGAATTTCTTATATCGAAAGTTTTACAAGCGATGAGTCTTGTCTGACTGCATATTTCACTGAAATCTTTTGGGCAGGATTTTGTGTAAGTTCGCAGGCATATGGGATCATCAAATAATTCAAACTTCAGAACCACTTAATTGCACTGGTTTCTACTATCCTCGTGACATTTTCACCTAAATGTCTATAAAGAACTGTCAGTTTGAGGTGTCAAACACGAATTCTCATGTCAAAAAATTCATTCCATTGTCCGTCAGGTTTTTGGTTTACAAGGTAATTTGCGTATTTATTGTAAATACAGAGTAGTTCTTCAGTCACAAAGTACATGTAGTTAGGCTCGGTTACCACGATCGTACTGAGTGTAATTTCCTAGGCGGAACATATGGACAGAAAACACGGTTGCCAAGTAAATGAACTTTCCCCTTACCCGATGTATTCCCTGAAAATATCTTCATTTTTATGCTAAATTAGAGATGCCTGTTGTTTTGCGTTGCTGTGGTGCATCTTGGTAGCATTCTCTGTCTATTTTATCTGGAGTGATGATATGAGAAATGTGTCTACAGAGTATTGTAGCCAACTTATACCATGGTAGTCCTATGCATAAATCTCTGTGACCTGTTTACCAGGACGCAATAAAGCATCATTGTCATAACCAGCATTATTGTAGACAACATGAACTTGGGATTGCACTCAATTCTCAAAAGGCGTATGAATAATAAACAATACTAGGCTTCGCCTGCTTCATTACCAAACCCAATTCGACGATTAGGAGTGGTAGACGCGTGCTGCTCAACAGCGTTAATGTCAGTTGCAATATGTCGTCAGTGTCATTCGAAAATTTTACGTTAACGTAGAGACACCTTTTTGATCAGAACTCCGGAAATATTAATGGCATCAATCTCGATACGTGACAACCTCACACACAGAACTTATCCGTGTTGCCACATTCATTCAGCTACTGAAATAATGTAAGTAGTTGCAAATGCATCAACTTGGTGCTCCAGTACCCGAAGGAATTTCCTGTAAACCGTACACCGCAAGCAAAAAAATTCTCGTTATCACAGCGTCCTTGTGTGTCTTTTTGGTACGGTTCAAGGGCTTTATGGCCGACCATGGAATGACTTAAATGCATTGCGGTAGCATTTAGCCCTTGAACAGTCGCAAACGATAGCCGTAATAAGTGAGTAGCTTCAGTACCCAAAAAGTGTAAGTTGAGATGCTTGCAGAAAAATCGATTGAAGTATCCTATAAACAAACTAAAAACTAAAGAATAATGTCACCAGGTAAGTCAGCTGCCAGAAAAGTGACGGCAAATATTCATTTACTCACAAGCCAGGCCTAAGCAACCTATAATTTCGAAGATTTTGAAGCGACATGGCAAGTCTCATTTGGCCACAAGTACCCGCAATATAGGATTACACATCCGATCGAGCGAAATATCAGACTTTTTCCAACCACAACCCATTATGTGGCGTGGCAATACTCTGTCTCTTGCTGGAATGATGTTGAAGCCATACCTCAAATCCGGTTTCCGCCGGCGGCTTCTGTAGCGGACTAGGACCTTATCAGCGTGTTCGGATAAATTAAGAAGCAAAGTAACCAGTACAAAATCACAATAGGAAAGGAATGAGTAGTCAAATGGAACTCACGAATGTGTAGATCCAATGGTCCACTACACCGATCCAAAGCAGTAACTGGCTGTGAGAGGAAATATTCCCTTGCCGGAATTTCCCACAGATGGTTCCGCGTGCGTGATGAATTCCACGGTAGGAAAATTATTCTCGGCTAAAAAATGTCACAGGGATTTACTGTGACGTTCAACAGTTGACATAAACACAGAGATCTGGTCCCACTGGATCAGCAGTCAGCAAACAGTTCAACGGAGCGTAAATACACTCGTTCAGAAAGAAGTCAGCAGGTCGCACCGGAAAATTGCGTATTCGCAACATTAAAACAAACGTCATGATACAATGTGAACGACAGTTACAAAGTGTAGTTCAAGTTCAGAAAGAATGGTAAAAGTGACAACGGAATACAAACAATACACTTCTTCGCTAACCACAATCTTCATACAAAATATTTTTTCCACACTTTCTGAGGTATTATTCAATCTTAAATCCTAAACCACCTAAAAAATATCAGCTGATATGTCTGATAGCACTACGTTTTAACTGCGCCAGCAATCAGCCAAAGCACGATACTGCGTACGCCCAAACTAAATTAATTTGGAGCTCCTGTTCTTACTTATATCACCGTGTTGTTAGACGTAAATCTATGCCTTTTTGGACGTTTGACTTCCTTCAATCCCCAGGTTGAACGGAGTACCAAAGATAGACTGATTGAAGAGGTAAATAAAGAAAGAGGAATTGCGAAGGATTGCCTTAAGGTCTGCAGAAATATTTTGCTGCCAATCGCTCGGGTTCAGTTAAGAGCCCCAGCCCAACACGCCAGAATGAAAGTGAGATAATGGTGGTCCTTGGTAAATCATTTCACTTATGATATTCTTCTACTAGGTTCTCCATACAAAAGGATCCTATCGGTTGCCGGTAGCGCTTTTTTTCGGTAGCGCTTTTTTTCATTCCCCAGCTGGGTCAGAATCTAATGCGCGTGGAGGTTATATTTGGAATCCAGCGTCAGGTGAGATGTCCTAAAATAAGTGTCCTGATGAAAATATGATGAACATTGAGCTATTCTCATTACCTGTTTTCGTTTTTCTGTGCAAGAACTAATATTCTACGTAATGCTAAACTTGATCGTTCCTCAATTAGTATGCGCCTCACAAGTCGGGAGATTGCTAATAAAAAATGCATCAGTTCGCAAGCCACCATTTTACAAACTTCGTACATGTGTGCTTCAGTTGGGAGCATGCCTTGATAATGATAACTTGTGGGTGTGAATCTCTTTCTGTGTTTTTGCCTTTGCCTGTAAGGCATACTTTTGTTAGACCAATGCATCCGTTATAAAACCACTGCTCTCAAAACGTGCACTTAAGAGCACCAGGTAGGTGATGAACTTTCAATCCCATGTGCCTAATACGGAGATCATCGGACAATGTAAACGGGCGTATCATCGCACCACATTCTACCGTTGGATTAGAAATGTACATGGAGCAGCAGTATTGTCTTTGTCTTCGAAACGCTAACGGCCAACTCGGGTGCCACCAACGAGAACGAATGTTAACCGTCTAATCTACATTTTTGTTGGGCAGTTCGCCGGCGAGCTGAGATTGGAGGTCTTCGTCGTGGGTAGCTTGCTGAGGACCAAATATGCAAACTGTTCACTACCTACATCGAATGAAGTATGAATCTTAATATTGCTCGATTTGGATTTTAGTGCAAAACAGTATCGCCTGACATCGATTCCCTACTTAACCCATTGAGAGACTGGCCCGTTCGTCGCTTATAACAACAGTAATCAATTCGTCATTTGTTAGTCCATGCGCCCGTGTCTTTTAAGCATAAACTAAAGAGGGCTTTATTTTTCCGGTGATGGATGGGGTATAAAACGGTCTGGCCTCGTGCATGGCCCTACAAAAGGAAAACGTTTGGTGGCCTGCAGGGATAGCAAAGTTTTCGTCTTTGGGCTCTGCTGTGGCTTTTTCTTGTTTTTTTTTCGCGTAGCCACAGATTTTTCGTGTTCTGTGCGCCAGCTTGCAACCTTAATTTGTTTTCACTGCCTGTAACTTTTCCATCCTTTGCGCTTTCAATTATGACCTCGCAAACTATGCCTTCTTTGTCCTTAGACTCGCCAGTTTCCTGCAGCCAAACTTCCATACAGACCAAGACTTACACTTGCTGCCGCCGGCTCATGTTGATACATAAGTGGCAAGCCATTTCCTCCCGGTAACCAGAACAATAAATCAGGCAAGAATGAGCTCCAGTTACATCTACTCAAGCCTATTAGTTCATTCTAAGCTTGAAGCATCTACTTTTGTCGTTCCGTCATCAAGTGAAGGCCCTTGTCAGTGTGCGGTATTGTTCAGGCTGTTTCAAACTGGCAAACGCGTATCGCAGGCACGTAACAGGAAGCGGTGGCGCACAAAATTTTGCAAGCAACGTCTCTTTTATTGTTCAGATATATTGCCTAATACCTTACCAATCACCCGATGACAGTAAACCTAACGATCAAAAGCTCGAGGAGTGCTCAAATCAGGTCTTGAGGGGAATATTACGCCCCATAAATTCTCACACTTATCAATTTTAAAACCAATATTTCTTCTCGTCATGCCCGTGAAAATTATCCATTCAAAACATTCTTGCCTTTTTGCCTGTTTCATACCGAAAAGTATATGCGGTATTCTAATCAAAAACAAAGGAAACGGAGAGTAAATAGTACTATTCCACCAGTGGACACATGCCACCATCTGTCCTAGTTAACACAAATGATTGGCATGGCCTGTCAAACCGGTTTTTTACATCCCTGAGGATGGGGCATTGTCAGGTGAGCGACACATGATGAGATTATGCGGGTAAAGGTTCTCCCGTGCGAATATTGGGTTTTTGTTTATGTACAGCTTAACATCAACCTTTTGGTGGGACGTACGACATATGGGTTAGTCCTACAGCGCGTCCGGGATTAGCAAACGCGAATACAAATAGCGCGATCACTATGAAAATTATGTGTTGGCAACACATTCACTTGCCTAACACACAATAGCGTGTTGCATATCGGGAGCATTGCATAATTAGCCTATGTGGAAGGATTTACAGTTGCTCGCACAGATTTTTGAAGGAAGACACACCTGAACATTAGGAAAACTGCTATCGAACATCAATCGTTTGACAGATCTAATCTTGATGTGTCACTGCTGAAAGTGTTAACCTATTTCGACAAGGCACCCACTTATTACACGGTGAATACTCACGCTTGTATCCAGGTGTAAAGCACTTTGGGGAGTCTGGCAGTAATGATTCGAGAAAGCTTTGGCAACAGATCCACGGATTGTTCACCACAAGTCCGTAAATTTACGACTGCATCATCCACCAGTTTCCATTAAGCTGTCTTTCATCTCGAGCACGTGGCTGCCCGACAGTATCGTATTTTTCGGGAAAACAAGTGTTGTTTGTGAGATACTGATCCGCGAAGGGTAGATTTAAGTTTGGGGTCTTTTAAAAGGAACATTTATCAGTCTTGTTACGAGTGAAGTAGATTTAATTTCTTCATCATTGACAATTCACTAAGAATGCTTACATCACCATCCACAGTTTGCAAACTTTTAAAAGTCTATCTCTCGGCATGCATGTATTTGCGGCTACTTTTCTGTTTTCCTTTGCACTGTTTTTGGTTGCCCTGTTGGTACACACTAGACTTCAAAAGGCTTACACGCATAGGGAAGTCTAGCGGTTTTTAGCGCTTTTCATCGACATATGAACTCATATGTGTTTATTGTCTGGACCACACAATCCCCATCTTTACATCGGCGGGGACATATGTACAGTTTTTAAGAAAACAGGAGAAGAAGAGAGCGCCCGAATTTTTTGTAAATGGTTGCTGATATGCCTGTATCCGTTTAATTTGGGCTACAACACAACTATACCCATTGATTGAGACTCGCATCAGATACTCAAAGTATTGTGCCTAATATCGATATAAAGGGTTAAGATATGCTTTCGGCCAAGCGATGTTCGCCACTCTGTTAACACGTTTAATCTTATGGAGGGTCTTCTAGCTATTTTCGTCCCATTTTATTTGAACATTTGCAAAGGAAATTTTCACTCATGTTCACCGTACTCTGTCTGTATACAATATATCAAATGGTTGTTTTTCTGGTCCATGCCCGATATGTTTAGCTCAATTAGAGAGGTATTTAAGGCTAATTACGTCAATCAGGCCACACTGGGTTCGTTGTCCTTCAAGGGACGCGAGGTGAATTAAACGCGGCTTCGGAGGAATTTGTCATGGAAACAAACGCAGTGGGCGGAAATTAGCTTACTGCTACGTCAGTGATTTTGCATTTTGTCACCGCAATAATCTTCAGAAGCAGTTGGTTTCACGCTGCTAAAATTTTGGTTGATTGCAAGGTATTATGGTTACCAAAAAGCGCGGTGTCACGTAGAGATTCAATTCATAGATGTTCACATTACAACTGCAAAATGTTCACAGCATTACTGTGCTTTGCAGTTGTATGAATAACATTGAATCAACTGATGTCACGGCACCTTCTACCCAGCCGTAAATTAGGTTTTGCTTCTTTGTTATCACCAGAGGCTGACCTGCTGCTCCAAACATATCACTCGGACAGGCCCCGCACCATGGACACGCAGACCAAACACGGACGAACTAGTAATAACTTCTTGCAGCTTAATTCCAATTAATATCAGTCATTCATTGTGGCTACTGAACCAAAGCTTGCAATGAAGCCCGTAATTTTCATTGATAAAGTTGGAGTGTAACGCCATCAGCATAACCCAAACCGTTTAGAATAGAGTCAATCTTAGTCTGAAAATCATGACAGATAATAAATTTACATTTCCAGGAATACAAACTAACAAACCCATTCTTTTCACCCACAACTTTGAATACCCGTCACCAAGGGGCATTCGTGTGATATTTACAAGCTTTGAAGGATTGCCAGGTTGAGATTCTTTATAATGCGAACGGGGAATTTTTCCGGCAGAGGTTTCAACATCCCTACCAAAGAGATCAATGCCGCTCCCTGGAAGCACATCCGGATCATTGTCGCCAAAACCGTAGGGTTTCCAAAGATGTGGCCTTAAAAGAGTGCCATCGTAATACAGTTGTACCTTCCGGTGATGAGCTGCTTATAGCAATTTGTGTAAGTAAGCGAAATTTCAAAGTAATTCACCTTGACTGATTCGCACTTTGCGACCAGTTTACGATGGCATCCGTAGTCGCACAATGGAATGAAATCTTGGAAAGTTATATGGAATGCTGCTGACAATTTTCACAAACCAAGTTATTTTCGCCGAAACTATAGGATTTCTGAAGTTTTGACTTTAACGGGGAGTTAGTCTAATCAATTGGCACCTTCCTGTGACATGAATGTAGCACTTTGTCTAAGCGAGCGAAATCTCAAGGTCACAGACAAACGCCGTTTCGCATTTTTGCCGGCTTACGTGGCATAAAACGACATGCGATTCATGCACAAGCCAGCATTCTGATTGGTTAGCTGTGCACAACCCGGGAAGCGCGCTCGTTCAAATTGCATTTGTGCACAAGCCAAGAAAGCCGCAGGCTATTGGCACACCCAAATTGAGTTCGCCGAAACTATAAGGTTTTCGAAGTTGCTGTTTTACTGGGGAGTCAGTCTAATCAATTCGCACCTTCCCGTGACATGTTGCACCTGGCATTTTGTTTAAGTGAGCGAAATGTCAGGGTCATTGATCATCGCCGATTTGCATTCCTTGCCGGTTTACGCGACATGAAACACGAAATCTCACTTTAGCATATTTTGGGGTTCCTCGGTGTTCCTGAAGAATATACTAACATCCTAAGATTATTTAATGCAAATGCCACCCTATAGGATCAGTCGTAGGTTTTTGTTCGCTTTACACACCTCAGATTTAACAAATGAAATATTTTTGCTCGGCGAACCTGCTCACAACACATTTTCCTCATGGATATCATATTCAATTAAGTGCGATAATGTTAGATAACAGCACAGTCTTGCAGCGGCAGTGCGGAGGCCATCTGTGAATGATCTCCTTTCCCAGATATGCATGACTAGCTTGTAGATAATACAGTGTTACGAGATGGCTGTGAGCGTCTTTCCTATTATAACTATGACGTTCTATAGGTGGTGGCCACCATAAAGCGGTCACCTCGATGACGGTAGCCATTGTCACCCACCTCGACCACGTATTGTAGCTTCTGGATCCGTGTCTATGTGCGACGCTAATTACGGTTCCCCGCATATGCGCGGCAGCCTAATCCAATGAGCAACGACGACCCCTTGTACTCGTATCTCTAATAGTTTTCAATCATCTCGAATACCTGTTGTAACTGCTAGGCCCGCGTTTATGTGCATCGTTGATAATGAGACTGCACCTATGCACAGTAACATAATCCGATGGTCAACGACGGTCTTTTATACCCTTAACTATACGCGATACCGCTTGCCTTCGCTGGCCACAGTAGACTTCAGTGCAATATATATGCCGACCGGCAAAAATAAGGCCTCAGCTATGCGTGATAGCCACATCTAACAGCCTGTTTTACTCACACCTGTACTCGAAGTCATCTAACTTGGCTGCTGATCGTACCTGTTGAGTCAGTGTCCTTGTGCATACATACCTAATCTAATGACGAACGATGGACCTAATGCTCATAACTGTACGCGATATCGCCTACCTTGACTACTAATTGAAACCGCCACGCCAGTGCCTAGATGCGACGCTGCATAGTAGGCCTCAGCTATGCAAAGTGTCCTGATTTAACTGCCAACGATGGCCCGTCATGCCCATAAATGTGCGCGCTCTCGCTTGTGTCTGCTACTTATAGCATCATGGAGAGCATGAAATCAGTGTTAAACGCCGATCTTCACTGCCGTACCTGCCTGCTACCTACAGTAAACATCAAGCGAGTATCTATGCGGGCCGATAGAAACCAGGTTCCAACTATGCGTGACATCTTAACGACCAACGGCTGCCCGTCATACTCGTAACTGCAGTTGATATCGCCTACCTTGACTGCTTGTCGTAATTGCAAGACCTGTGTCTATGTGAAACGCTGAATATAAGGCTGACGGTCTTTCATACCCTTAACTATATGCGATGCCACTTATCTTCGCTACTTTTAGTAAACATCAATCCAGTACACATGCCGACCGGTAAAAACAAGGACTCAACTATGGGTGATAGCCTGATCTGACAGTATGTTATACTCATAACTGTACTCGAAGTCAAATAACTTGGCTATTTATCGTCATACTCACACTTACTCGATGCCGTTTATGTTTGCCACCTTCAGTAAACATCGCAACTGTAGTCGGCGTAAGCTACGTGACTACCTATAGTAACTGCCAGGCCCGCGCACGCGTAGCTAACCATAATGCCCCGGCGACAAATAACAGACTAACTCAACGATCAACGGTGGTCATTACCTGTCAAACTGCAATCACCACCCATTTTGATAGCGCACTCCCAACTCCTACACTTGATTGTACCCCCTCGACCAATCCCTCCATTACCCGAAACAATGAGCTGTCGCTCACCTCGACTACTTAGCGTAACCGCTATTCGCGACGCAGATTATTAGGCCTCACCTATACACGGCAACGTAATACAATGGCCAACGACGGCGCTCCATACTCATGACTCCACGTGTTGATAATGCGCCCGCCAGGAATTTAAGAAAACACCATTGGCGAATTGCATTATATTCATTGGCACCACTGATGCAAGCTTCATTGGTAGTCGCTCAATTTTTCATTTTCTTAAGATCCACTTCACGGGACAAGGATTCTGAAACGGAGAATGGGCAAACAATTAATCTTCGGGAACAGCATTTATGCACCTGAATGCAATGGAATTTTATTTGTTTGCTTACCTAGTGGTTCATAGTTCCCATTGCCGTCATGAACGACAAATGTACAGTCCTTGCGGATTGCCATGGATGCATTGATTCGGCATTTGCGTTAGAATCACACGAATTCCTCGTCATCAAGGGATTCGAAAGCAAGGTCTACAAAGCGTATGCTAAGAAATTAAGCCTCAAATTACCAGTCTCCATCAACTCCAAAATTGGATAAAACAGTTTTATTGCGACTGTCTTACGGAGCAGACTCGGCTCGTCCTCCATAAACCGATCAAGTTCAACATCAAAGCAGGCTTTTTTTATCTGACCGGTGAGTAGACTGACCGGCAACTAAAATAAATTATTATTACTATTATTAGTTTAATTGCTACATGTTCACTCACCTGGTTGACGCGCCTGAAGATTTTCTCCACATAGCGGGCAGGGCTCATTGCCGCAGCAATAACGGTGACATGGAAGTCGATCACGTTAACACCACCAATCAGCAGGGTCAGTTTGCTGGCCACAAAGGGCGCAGGGAACAGCGTCGTCCGATTCCACTAGCAGCGCGTGACCGCACTCTCAAAACTTGGCTATGATGGACAACATGTCATCTAAGAAACCAACTAAAAGGTAACCAACGACCTACTTAACAATGGGGATCGACTTTTGACGCGATGGTTACGCACATCCTTGATGGTGAGTACCCTTCCAAAGTGGTCGGCGACGTACTGCCGAATCTCCGATGACGGAGCACCATATTTCAAAAGGGTACAACACTCCTTTAATTCATCATTTGTCAGTCGCCGTTTGATGGGGAGCCTGTCAAAAATAAACTTGCTGCGTGGATGGTTGTGCTCCAGGTAGTAGGAATTAACCCTCAAGCAGTCATGGTACCGGCGAATGTGGAACCTTGCCGGACAACCAGTACGACGTGTGCTACCGCGTACACACAATCAACCATGAACTTACTAGGTGCGACGAAATCCACGGCTTCGGCTTCGTCTGCAGGGATGTCTGCTGCAAAGATAGAATGCTTTTTCATACAAAAGTAACGGATTGCTGCTCTTTTTGGAGGTTATGCGGACTGTTTATGCTTTGAATAAGAAAAAACTTTGACCAGTTAAATTCTCCACAAAACCATCCTCCGCATTCACGTGCTCAGCCATAGCAGCCATTAAAATACGAATTTCGCGGGTCTTGAATATCGTGGTGGTTAAGTAGGCTTAAACAACTTTCAACAAAACTGCGGCCATTTGGGAAGATCTCATACGCCCGAAAAATTACCATCAAATGTTGGAACTTTATGTTAAAGTTTTCTTCCTTCGAACCACAGTTTCAGAGAAATTTTGGGTGTGCGTCTAGCCACCGGCGCCAAGATAGAACGAGTTAAATGGTGGAAGTTGTATAAATCAAGGAAAGATGGGCTGTCAGTGTAAACGGGAAAATAGCATGAAGCAATGTTAATAATTGAATGCAGGAGACCTCCGCTTATCCACGTGAAATAGTTGCAATAGAACGTTCATTAAATAATAAATCTTAACGTGACAGAACGTATCCACGTACCTTAACGTATCCATCGACCTGCTTTTCTTCGCACAAACGTTTTCTGACTACCCACATTACTTCTTTCAATAAAAGTCTGGCAGGAAATCGACATTTGTGTATTCGTAAATCTTAATTCAAACTTAACTATAGTCATGGATATATATACATATTTAAGACTTCGCACTCAGAATAATAAGTTGCTTTCAACTTAGTTATTCATATTTTCATGCTACATATGACTCAACGAAAGCAGTGGCATCCTACAAAGCAACATGTTAAACGGGGAAGTCAAAAAGGGGTCGGACGACGCCGCCCGGACTTGAACCGCGGACCACCAGGCCCACTCTCAGGCTTACCCCATCATCCACCTAGCCATGAGCGGTCATCGGTGCAAACCTCTGCTAAGCAACTGAGCCTCGTACGTAGTAGGCGTATGTTTCGGTATGGATCACATGACTAGGACAAGCCAGTTATTTGCTCCAGTTTGGCTTGTGCATGAATCGACTTCCACATAAAACACGAAATCACGTTCCTCGATGTTCTTCACGAATAAAAACATGTGAAGAATATCTAACGTAAACTTCATCCTAGGAGACCGGTTTTTGACGTTTGTTTGCTTTACGCCCCTCAGCTTTAACAAATGCGATTATAATCGCAAAATATATATTTGTTCGGCGAACCTGGTAACAACAAATTTTCCTGTTGATCTCAACTTCCATTAAGTACAACATTGTTAGACAACACCATGGACTGTGCAGTGGCAACGCGAAGACAATCTCTGTTGATGATCCCCTGTCCCGGATATGCATAACTAGCCTGTAGATAAGACGGCGTCGCGAGATGTCTCCGGGTATCATTCCTATTGTGAACATGACGCTCTACAGGTGGTGGCCACCATAAATCTGTCGCCATGATTACGGTAAACATTGTCGCCCACCTCGATTACTTATCGTAGCTGCTGGGTCCGTGTCTATGTGCGATGCTGATTATGGGGCCTCGCCTTTGCACGGCAGCCAAATCCAATCACCAACGACGCCCTTTTATACTCGTAACTCTAACGGGACTCGCCTATTCACAGTAAAATAATCCAATGGATAACGATACCCATAAACGTACGTATGCTACCTATGGTAAACACCAGGCCAGTATCCATGCGGGCCGGCAAAATCAAAGTCGGAACTATGCGTCATAGCCTAATCTGGTGGCCTATCGTGCTCCTTGCTGTATTCTATGTAATCTTACCTGGCTACAAATCGTACCTGCTAGTTTCGTGTCCATCCGCGGCATTGATTGGCCGGTAATTTAATCCAACCTAATCCTAAGCGTTGTCGCTTATCTTTGCTACTTATGATAAACACGGGGTCAGTTTTTAAACATACCAATGAATACGAGGCCTAAACTATGCACACATAGCTAACTTAACTGCGAACGACGGACCTCATACCCACAACTGTACGCGGTATCGCCTACCTTGCCTACTTTTCGAAACTGCTACGCCAGTGCCTATTTGCGAAGCTGATTACTAGGCCTCAACTTTGCGCAGTGTGGTAATTTAAATGCCAATGATGGTCATAAATATGCATGCTTCCAAATGTGTCTGCTATCTATAGTAAACACTAGGCCAGTTTCTTTGCGAGCCGATGAAAATAAGGCTTCAACTATGTGTGCTGTCTTAATCTAACGAACAACGACGGCTTCTCATACTCGTAACTGTAGTCGGTATCGCCTACGTTAGCTACCTATCGTAATTGCAAAGCCAGTGTCCATGTGCAACGCTGATTATGAGGCTCCAACCATGCCCAGTAGCCAAGTTCAATGGCCAACGACGGCCCGTCATACTTATAACTATAGTCGATCTCGCCTGCCGAGGCCACATATGGGAACTACCGGGCCCGTGCACGTGCTGGTAGCTGACTACAATGTCCCAGCTATACATAATAGGCTAACTCAACAACAAACGGCACTCCTTGATATCCATACGTCGTCCAATATCCTGAAAAATAAACAACTAACTTCACCAAATTATGTTTCTCTTTATTGGTTGCATCTGTACAAACGTAATGTGTGGTCAATCCAGTTCCCAGCTTTTTATTGTCGCCCACCTCGATTACTTATCGTAGCTGCTGGGTCCGTGTCTATGTGCGATGCTGATTATGGGGCCTCGCCTTTGCACGGCAGCCAAATCCAATCACCAACGACGCCCTTTTATACTCGTAACTCTAACGGGACTCGCCTATTCACAGTAAAATAATCCAATGGATAACGATACCCATAAACGTACGTATGCTACCTATGGTAAACACCAGGCCAGTATCCATGCGGGCCGGCAAAATCAAAGTCGGAACTATGTGTCATAGCCTAATCTGGTGGCCTATCGTGCTCCTTGCTGTATTCTATGTAATCTTACCTGGCTACAAATCGTACCTGCTAGTTTCGTGTCCATCCGCGGCATTGATTGGCCGGTAATTTAATCCAACCTAATCCTAAGCGTTGTCGCTTATCTTTGCTACTTATGATAAACACGGGGTCAGTTTTTAAACATACCAATGAATACGAGGCCTAAACTATGCACACATAGCTAACTTAACTGCGAACGACGGACCTCATACCCACAACTGTACGCGGTATCGCCTACCTTGCCTACTTTTCGAAACTGCTACGCCAGTGCCTATTTGCGAAGCTGATTACTAGGCCTCAACTTTGCGCAGTGTGGTAATTTAAATGCCAATGATGGTCATAAATATGCATGCTTCCAAATGTGTCTGCTATCTATAGTAAACACTAGGCCAGTTTCTTTGCGAGCCGATGAAAATAAGGCTTCAACTATGTGTGCTGTCTTAATCTAACGAACAACGACGGCTTCTCATACTCGTAACTGTAGTCGGTATCGCCTACGTTAGCTACCTATCGTAATTGCAAAGCCAGTGTCCATGTGCAACGCTGATTATGAGGCTCCAACCATGCCCAGTAGCCAAGTTCAATGGCCAACGACGGCCCGTCATACTTATAACTATAGTCGATCTCGCCTGCCGAGGCCACATATGGGAACTACCGGGCCCGTGCACGTGCTGGTAGCTGACTACAATGTCCCAGCTATACATAATAGGCTAACTCAACAACAAACGGCACTCCTTGATATCCATACGTCGTCCAATATCCTGAAAAATAAACAACTAACTTCACCAAATTATGTTTCTCTTTATTGGTTGCATCTGTACAAACGTAATGTGTGGTCAATCCAGTTCCCAGCTTTTTACTCTAGAGGGTTTCTGAAAAATATATATAATTAATTACGACTAGTGCACATTTTCCGCGATATCATTCAAAAGAAATAATTAAACAGAGTTGCAGTGGCTAACTCACCAATTGCCTAACAAGTCCCTTTGTCCACCATTCCGCGCTGAGCCTGGAGACTTAGTGTTATAAAGGTGAACTCACTACCTGCTGAATTAGTCCAATTGGCGATAACGAGGGAGCCGTGTGCACATTGATGATTCGATGGCGAGATTCGGCAACCATATGCATTATTACGCGCAGCAAAGTTATAGCTAAAGAGGGGTGTTTACTTGTCGGTTGTAAGGCAGAGTGGTGTTTACATGAGCCCTAAGATCCCGGGGCCACACGCGTCCTCAAACACGCACCCGTGGAAGCAGCCGTAGCAAAGATCCAGTGAGTGGGCAGGTGCTTGATGTCAAATCCGCTCGTTTAGGGCACTAAACACCAATTTCACTCGATGACGCCCTCTGATACCGATACAATATTGCTTGATAAACTCGACAGCTTGGTCTTCCTCATCAAACCTCGTTACCATCACAAACTCAAACACATTAGCAACCTAATCAACAAGGGACACCCTTCTGGGCTTCATCCAACCCATCATTCATGCCAAAGCATTGCAGCCCATCTTCACTTCCGAAATCATGTCGACTATATCCGAATAAATGAGCTAGTAAAATAGCCAAGCATGACGCGATCCAACATTCCCAGAGAACGATAACGATCTGGATGGAGACTGCAAGGACACATTCTTCAGTGGAAATCCGCAGTGCACAACCGGAAATTTGCCCTACGAATTCGCCAACACCGGCGCACGCGAGCCATGGTTTTGAAATAGCCGTTATCAAACATCCGAAATCGCCTTGGTTGTGTTTCTCGAACGGGCCAGGTCTCATAGCCATACAACGAAACAGCCCGTGCTGCAGCCTGATACACACGTTACTTGATATTCACGGTTATGCCGCCTTGACGCCATAGGTGTTTCGAATTAGCAGAGGCAACCCAAGCAATTCGGGTTCGTGCACTCACCTCATCTGTCACTCTACAATCACAACTACACAACTTCGAATGTACATGGAACGTTGCTCCACATAACCTCTCCAACAAGATACCCTGCGATCCTCTGTAGGCTTTGTTTTACTGCGGATTTCCTCGGCCAAACAAAAATATCCTCCTCTCCACGGAATCGTACATACCAGTTAATTCATCTCAAAGATGACGTCCGCTATGTGGCTGTCCAGAACCCAAATTATTTCAGTGCAATAATGGCATGACACCGCTATGCTTGGTTTGATAGCACACCCGCCAACATGCTCTTTCTTCTCCTGACTGTACCCTATCCCCCACTTGTTCCATTACATGCAACTGCGAACAGATTCATTCTGTATTCTGTCTTTACTCTTATGATCATGCCTGACGGCACGCCACCCACCCGTTGGAATAAACATTGTTATGATACCTTGACAGGCCTGGTACAAAGTGCACACCAGACAACACGATTATCATCATCATCATCGGTAGGGGAGCAAAAGATGCTAACGGAGACGCGCCAACTACACGTGATGCGACGCTTCAGAGGCAACTGGTTTTGCAATGGTCCATGCTTTTCCTTAGGCCGTAAAAGCTGAATGTTGCGGTCAGCTCATCGTACAAAAGCGCAGCAAAACCAAGTATCTCTTATTTCGTGTCTCTGCAAACTTTGAACCAACTTAGTTGGGCACAAGCCAGCCAGCGCACGTCCCTCATTCTCCAATATGTTCTCACGAGCTCACATCCACCGCATACCTATTATCTGCACGTGAATATCGAATACCGTTTTTGAAATCAGGCCCTGTCGCCTCATAATGCAGTCGGGAATTGTGACAACTTTTCCAAGAGGCATTCTAACTGACATCAAAGGGCTTTATACCAAACCTTTCGGACACTTTTTCCAATTTCGAGTCTTTAATGTAGACGCGGTTGTCTAATTACCTCGCTCGAATGGCAGCAGTGAACCACTGTGAACCCCCGATGGACCCAAAAATATACTAACTGCAATGGCAACCTTGAACGGCTCATCCAAGATGCCCCTGTACGGGGCTGCCCATGGACCTAAGTGCGGCGTCGCGATGACGGTACAGCGACTACCATACCCGGTCTGATGGCTTGTCCATAGTTCACTTTATGTCTAATATTTTCCAGACGAGCGTGTTGCCTAGAAGACCGTTTCAGCCCGCTTAATTTGTACAAGGATTTAAAAGCAGTGACAATCTTATTGTGCCGTCCGCTTGATCGGCTTACAAACCAAATAGTGCAACCAACGGCACTATTGCTGGCCCGGTGTATCAGTGAATATAAAACCTTGCACTAAGCCAGATGTAACGTGTGCTGACCATAATGAAAAAATTTACTAGCTGTGACGAATTCCCTAGCTTCAGCGGACGCTTGCCGCAACCATAGAATTTTCCAAATCCAGGTCGCATTTGCACGCCTCAATATGAGTCTGCGCGAGCGTAATGGGCGTGATTATTGTTCTATCCGTTCTGAGATTATTTCTAAGTCCAGTGCGTAAGAAAACACGCGAAGAACCACCGTTTCTACAAAATTTTCCACCACTTTTATAGCGACATCGGCAGCCAATAATATACAATTTCCGCGGCCATGGTGGACTCCGATTTCGTTTAAACACTTTCTTATAAAAGTACGGTTGCTTGGGGGATCTTAAGAGCTCGAATAATCACCATCAAATGCCGAAACGCTATGTTGAAGCTTTACGTTTTCGGACCACGGTTTCAGAGGAATTCTGGGTGTGCGTCTAGGACGCGGCATAACGTGTCCTTTATGAAATAAAACAGACAAGCAATTAAGTTTTGAACACCAATCTAAACTTTTGAGCCCCACCTAGGCCTCCCAAGGTCCAAGTGATGCTGGGGATGTATTCCATCAGAATATTTTCGCCAGAGGCATAATTGCTTCGGTGGACGATATAGTTTGGCGACCTGCGAAATTGTGCATGTAGATTGTAATGGCTTTCGGTGTGAGCGCATAAGAAACAAAATGCAACATTTTGGCGTAAAAAATGTTTTGTTGCATTCGCCAAGTTTTGCAGCTAAGAGCATCTGGCGCGCCCTCGAAATAAGATATCGCAAATTGCAGCAAACCGTAAATCGCTTCTGAGGGGCGAAATTTACGGCTTTATCAGCTTATTTAACTTGGTACAGCCTGCATTGAACTTTCGAACTCAAATACATTTTACTATTACTTCCGTGGCTAAATTTTGCTTCGTATCTTCCGATGGACTAGACGAATACCGAACTCTGTCCTTTCGGAATCCGGAAATAACAGCTCTTGGTATCCATCGCAAGGGAAGTGCTCATTATACTGGGATAAATTACACGAGACTTGAAGAATGCAAGGCCCGTCAACTGATGATCACCCTTGCCAGTAGGTCGAGTTCTGTGTTGCGCTGCAGAAGAATTCGCCATCGCAAATGGCAAAATACTCCAGGTTAACCGAAGCCGGCCCCGGGGAATTACCAGATTGCTTTGGCTTCATATATCCATGGTAAGCTGCTAATCATCACGCTTACCACTGAGTCCCAAACTTGGTGAGGGTGATGGATGCTGCTGACAGTTGCGTAACACATGAATGAGGCATTAGCTGATGTGTAGCACAGGAGTCCACAGTGACCAGTCAAGTAGCTGGATTTAACGTATGTCAATCAACTGGATGAGATGCACTCGTTCATCTCGATTAGGTAAAGTTACTGGTCCACCTGGGAGAGGATAAAGAATTGAACTTTGTTGCGCATTTCAGTTGTTAATTATACCTCGGCAGGAAGCTTGCGGTCTTCTTTTTGCGCAGTGTTCTCCGAGCTTTTGACGTCCTTAGTGCATCCTAGTGGTACGTTTGCCTCTTCAGATGACCTTTGGTTGGTTATTCGTCACCGTGCCAAAGCAGGCCATCCAGAATATTGCGTGAATTGCCTGTTTGCGGGCGGTGTAAAGCCAGTGGGCCATGAGGTAAGAGATGGATCGTGAGTCCGTTCGGCACAGCAATTGCAAGCCTTTTTATAATCTGTGTGTTTGCATTAACACAAGCAAAAACTTTTATACGGCACTGTAAAGACAAGACATACGGTGTACTCTAAGCCGGCAGTTCGCAGAGTTTTCGGTGATCAACTTCAAGAAGGTTATGTGATGCATACATGCCTCCCGAAAGTTTTTTAGACGTGAAAATAGCACAACATGACCTCACAACTGAAAATAAAAATCTTGCCGCCAGTATTTGCGCCCACAAATAATCCATTAGAAAAATCTCCCTTCATCACTTCCCTCAATATGCCGGGAGCAAATTGTTTGCTTTTTATGAGGTCATACGTAATCGGAAATCCGGTAACCATACCATCGGTAATCAGGAAAATGTGTAGCGACCCAGTCACCCACATACTTGACTGTTCAACTCACAGTCGCTCACTGGCTTGTCTTTTTTCTCATACGCACAAACACGTCGCATTAAGCTGACTCATCGGACATCGATTGTCTGCACCGCCTAGTCAGCGCAGCAACCACTCATGTGCCGACGCGCTCATATACACGCACTGGGACCTACATAAAGGCAAACCGAACCAAGTCAAGACACACAGATTCGCGCGCGCGCAGGTAGCAGGACGTCAACCTCTCCACAAGTTCACGGACAATCATGGAACACGTGTAGCAGCCAAACTGCGGAGAAAACACGGTACCGCCGTCCGGACTTTCACCAAGGAAATCTGACATACGATAACTTCCTATTTGACTAGTACCCCTTTCGCATTGTATTCATTTTTATACGTGTCGCAGCCATGTTAAAACTTCTATTAGTGCACATTCACCTTCTGATTTGTATTATGACTATCGCCACCTGTGCACTAATAAGTGTACAGCCTGTATCCACCGTTCAGTTGTCATGAGAAGTAGTAAAACGCTTCGCCGAGTGCATCTTTTTCGATATTTACTACATTTGAGAAGCGTCAAAACAACAATATCTGCTGCCATTTGGAGAATCATATGTGGCCATAATGACTTTATCATGTCTACAGCACGAGAACACGTCCGGTCTCCCGACGTTTTGTCAAGGCCGAAGGCATATCATCTGCATCAGCGGAACACAACTATGCGTCACAAACTCCAAAGATGTGGTCGACACATCCAACAGTGGTTTTAAGTTACTTGAGTGTTAAGGACCTTGCCGAATTCATCGGTCATCAACTGCAGCGCTTCACACAACGACGTTCCATACTTCAAAACGCCGTGCAGGTGCCCCCTCTTCGGCTAGCATTCCGGTTACCGGAAGTTGATCGTCCGAAAAAGTGGAAAATTTATGAGTGTGTTCAGTTAAATATGAGAAAACTTCAAGATGGTTCTTGTATCACCTTGGACAAAAAAGTGCAGGAAAAACGGTGCTTTGTGTGCTGCTTTTGCGAATAAGTACACCCGACTCGGATTCATGAAAAATTTGCTGTTCTTGCGGGCCACCTGCGGCAAATATTGCACACTCATTCACGGCTCTGATGCTTCCGTTACCCGCTGCACGAACAAGTCGTACGTAATTATTCTACGTATATTCATTTTACGCACTTAATTTACCTTGGCTATGATTTAGATCTCACACCTAGGACCGGCATCTAACTTACGTACGCTTGATTCCACTTGATGTCGTTATATTTCACTTGTTTGATTCGCTTTCTTGCCCTTGATAACGTCAGTGCATTTCTGTCTGTATCCGTTTTTCCATTTTTATATGGGAAGATTTGAACCAACCACCTCGCCATACATTCCAAAAATGTTGGGGATTTTTTGTATGTCGCTTTCAGTCCTCGTTTTTAGAATCCTTCAGTTGATTCATCTTCTTCCCCTTAAGGTTACGCATCTTGTTTGAGAAAACAACTTATCTTGCTGTGTAGTGAGATACCCCACAAATGGTCTTTTCGAACGTGTGTATATCCTCCCCTAACCGCATTCATATCTGGAGGTTCTTTTCAGCACTTCATTTGGGTGGCCTATGTTTACGCCAGTTGTCAAAGCTGAGAGCCCTTTCATTACAAGAAACTTATGCAATTTTATTTTTTGCCCAAATATGTGCATTGTGAGTTTGAAAACAATGGTGTCATTTGGGCTACGCCAGCTTGGTACTCTACGAATATATGCTGTCGTGCCGTCGTTCAGTAGCGTCATCGGAGAAGTCAATAAGCAGCGTCACTTGCGTTCACATGTTGTTCACTATAAATGTGCTTAGTTTCGTTCGAAAAGTTTAAACTCCTGGAAAACTATTTCTGTAAGCTCGCTTTGCGTTTATGAGTCTACCAAGTAGGGAAAATACCGGTTTCAAAACCAGTAAGTGCAGACCAAGCAAACGCAAGAGTCTGACTAAATCATCGGTGCATGTACTACAGCTGATGCCTTTAAAATTAAAAGAGCCCACCGTTTACGACTTCATGGAATTATATAAAAGTAAACATGGTCCGCTCACGAGAGGTCTGTAACCAAACTGAACCAGGCATGGGAATTGCAAAAACTCACCCCAGGAAGGAAAGCTAACTCAAATTCAGCCAGGAGAACTTGTCCCTTCTGGCGTATACTATCAAAATTTCATGTTTGCAAACTAAAATTTTGTTGTCTCATTTGGATGCAACACCTGCATCCAAAGGACGCACAGCATCTTTGCGTAATGATACATTCGGACATACGAACAAAATAACCCTTGATTGGTCGTGTAGCAACAAGACTGGCATATAAATTATCTAATACACTTCACACCGCGACGTAATAGACTGAAGTATATTGTGCCAAATAGGGACAGAATTTCCTGTATTTTGAGAAGGCAATATAGATAGAGAGTCAGCCGCGAAACTGATTTTCGCCAAAAGGTCAACTTTTGCGTTTTCTTTTTCTTCCAGGCCTGTGATATTTATAAATTGTGAGAAGCTTTTGATGCATCAGATCAGGAAACAACAGATATTGCGCACTTTACCGGTAACGCAGTTTGTATTCTTCTTATATGACCTTGACTGCTTGCATTCTTCTATTCATTATTCACAAACCTGCTTACCGCCAATCGACGCCACCCTGGCGTGTTCCGTAGATCTTAAGCCACCCTTGAAACTGCTTATCAGCATGTGGCATAGCAATTGATCCAGAACTGTGTTGTGAACGAAGAATATTTGCTTCATAATGTGGCGCGTCGTAAACTCATCTTCATTCGCCGGATACTTACTGTTTTTTACATGACTTGTAACATACAGGTGAAAATTCGCCAAATTAGTTAGTGGCTGTTTGATACGCCACTCAAACTCCGAATGCAAGTTGGGGCCTTTGGTTTTTACTTTTCCTTATACTGGAGTTGAAGATCGAAAATCCCTAAGTTGTTTTTTTTTCATCGGACTTTACCGAACAACCATGACTTTAGCTTTTCCCTGCAAGGCTTACTCCGGATCTGGGAGTGAAAATGATGCAGTTAGTAAACATTGTTTGGAACATAGCCAACATTCAGTATGTCACCAGCTTTCGAGAAATACACTCATTTGCAAATCAAGTTGGTTTACACGAGAGACTCAACTGAATCTCTCGCTTATGATATTCTACAACTGAATGTGTTGCACGTAAGCCGCCTCATGATTCAGTCCAGTTTGGGTTCAAGTAAAATAAGGTTGACGGAATCTCCAAGACTGCGCCTACCTGATGAGCCCCAAGAAGGATGAAACCGGTCGTGGGCTGCCGAAGAGTTTTCAGCAACCTTGTGGGCAGTTTCCTTCATGTCACCAAGTTCTTTCAATATAGGCGGAGGTTGCGAAATTCATGAACTGGACTGGAAACCTTGAGGCACGTGATTGTTACCCGACCAATCACGCTCGAAAATCCAGCTTGGTCCGCTGCAGCGTACATCTTATCGGTGGTTTCTGGATTTTTCTGGTAGCTATCCACATTGTCCATGGCTAAGTGGGGTGAAGGTGACCCGCGTTGGATAGTAGAAGAGAGGGCTGATGCTAAGAACGTCAATAACTGGCACTGGACTGAGAAAAACGCCACCCAATGGTCCATCGACACTATAAAAAAGCTTTTGGGCTCTCTTACCATTGACAGTGACGAATGTGAGTGCTACAAATCCTCTGATTTTGTTAGTTCTCTGCAATAAGCTTGAAGTCACTAAATGTGAAGGTGAAGCACACGTGAACAACCGCAAAGGGAAACTTATTTCTTTCTACGAATGGCAGATTGAAGCAGAGTGGTCAGGTGAGTCACTGATCAGTGTCTATTATTATCATCCACGTTCTTATCCACACTTTTCACTGTCATACGTGATCTTTTAATTGCGAATCCAGTACATATAATTTGAGATTTTGGTTGAAATTTAATTTCGATGGTAAAATTCTCCACAAAATGCTTCGTTTATAACTCTCGGGTATGGGCTATCCTCAACTTCATAAGAAATGTGTTTGTATGTACACTAGGCGAAGAGTTGATTGAGTCGCTCAAGGAACCGGGGTCGATAGGTCGATAGGGAGCTCCACGTGGATTCCATGGATGAAGCGGGAAGAATCCACACATGACTACGTCGGGGGTGGGTGGGACAAAGCAGGTGCAATCTAAGACTTTTTGAAATGTCAGGCCGTAGCTCGTCTTTCGTCAAAAACAGTGCACGCACCTCATCACATGGTAGGTTCCGCAATCAGTAGATGCGGATGGAAAAGCGGCGGTGACAATTTAAGCCAGTATGTGGTGGGTCGTTTCCTATTGGTGACCTCGAAGATTAGAGCACCAAAGCTAGCTTTTGTGCTTTGGGCTGAATATGGGTCACAGTGACTTGGCGTGTGGATTCCCGTGGTTTCCTATCATGATCTCATTTATTTCTTGGTCTGGTTTCAAATTCGGCTTCTGGAACCGGTTGGGACAGTAAGCACTGTGTAAAAGCTTTCCGTGTTTCATCTGGTGCTAGCATCTTCGTGTCAGCCAGCCGTACGCACTAACCCTGCGGAGTAGAATACTGGTGCCTGTCCTGGCGAGGGTATTCGGCTATCCGTTTTTGGTGTATGTGCGTAGTTAGGAGCACTGACCACGTTGTCAGTGTAGCCAGTTGCGGTGTGGTAATATAGAAACTCATCGTCTGTAATTTTAAGCACGTTGGAGCCTCGTTACCGTGCGGTGTTCTTCACGTGGTTTTTATTTATTTATTTTTTACGTGGTTAGACAAGGGCACAGAAATGGTTAGATCTAAAGGTTGTTCTTTGAACCGTATCCAGGACATTCTCAAAGGGGAAGAGTGTTGGAGTCCCTTGTTAGTAGGTACGAATGCTCACTTCTGAACACGAAACGCATGTGTTCCAACGGTTGCTAGTCGTTGGTGTGGAACGTATGACCAGTGTACGCTAGCAGATTCATTGACCATGATCAACATGTACGAGACGGCAGGACACAGGATCGCTGACATGATAGACAATCGAACAGTCCGCAGTCAATCGATAATTCTTAACCGTATTCAGCACTTACAAATTCAAAATAAAAAATCGGACTGCGAAATTCCCTACTTTCTAGTTTGGGCACGACTTGATCAGGTTATCCAGAGAAAATTGCATTTTTATGGATACAGTTAAGCTGATAATAAAAGAACTTCAGTGAGAGGTCGGAATTTTCGGTGCGCCCCCAATGCTTTCTGAGCTTTTTCGGAATCACTACATTGTGTACTGTGATGCCGATGGGGCTTACAGCTGTCATCGGGTTTCATGTAAATAAACCTCAGATGGACCTTCCGTTTATGAAAAGATACGAAATGTGTAGTGCGTTTTTGTAGGATGCCTAACGGAATGGCTAACCTGACCACAACCTCTGTTAGATTTGAGAGAGACTGTCTTCTACCGTCGACTAACTGCTTGGTTGTGTGCGCTATCCGGTTTGATGCTGATGGGGCAACATCAATTGACGCAGCGTTTACGAGCCTACAGTGGTTCTAGCTTCCGTCGTTACCTGTGTACAGGCCATAAAGGTTCGCCTGAATGAAGTCAATCTTTAGCGATGACAATTTGCAGCGTTTCGTGCGTGCTGCTGGATACAAGTAACGCATCGAGAATGCATATGTTTGATAGTTGTCTGCAGAGGTTATAGATAGCTGCAAAACGGACGCGGTAGTTCCTGCTAATGCGCCGTCCTGATCGATTATTGGAAAACAAGTTGAGTTCTCATGTGGGGTTTTTGGCGTTCCATCCTCTCGCATGCTATCCGTCGCAGTAGTAGTTGCGTTGTTGGTAGTTTGAAAACATTCACTGCAGCGTGGGTCCGTACTTGCGAGCAGAAACTGGCTAGTAGCCTTGTGCCACATTGACTTCACTTGGAAGTTTGTTCAAACCATCCACTAGACGAGATTGACCAAGTGGTAAGAGGACGAATTTACTGACCGGAAGGTCCGTGGTTCGAACTCGACCTCTGTCCCTCAACTTCCCGTGTCTAGGCTTGGACGACCTGGCAGTGTCCCAGCCCTCGTCCCTCCGTGTATTATGACAGTTAGGCACCGAAAGAGTGCTACAGCTGAACGATTATATATTACTCTATCCACTAGTGTTGCGTGTAAATAATAATAGTGGTAATGATACCCATACCAATAACCCTTCAGCTACAGTGCCACCCAAAGGAAGCACGAGGGCTGAGATAGTGATACCTCTAAGTATACCTTCACGAAGGAGAGTGCTGGAAAAGTGTGCCGTGTCCCCTGTGTGTGCTGTCCATTCATTCTACCTTAGAGTGACTGACCCTTAGAACCGCATCAGCCGTCAAGCTCACTGGAGTTTCCGTCACGTGTTTCTCGTACTATCTTCGGAATCCGAAAGAGCACAACCTCAGCCTGCTAAACCTTTTTAAGTAAATCACCCAAAACCTGTAACAAGTTTAAACCCCTTGCCGAATTTGTTGAAAACTGGAACTTTCTCCCTTGTGAATATTACTGTGGTTAATACTCTACACTTGGCTGGATTTGAAATGTACGGGATTCGACGCATGCACCTCTGTAAGCTGCCGGATCTAGAGTCGATGAGCAGTGAAAGTTAATGACAGTATGGTCCCGAGGCCTTACTCTTTTGACGTCTCACCCTTTTGCCTGAACTAAATTTTTTGAACCTATGTGGGACCAGTGATGACTGGGGCCGTCACCTCTTTTTTCGAAAAAGGAACTCGAAATGACTGTCCCTCACAATACTGCGACGCTTAACCTTATCATGTGGGACTCAGGTTTGAGAGTATCAAGCCGTAATTCGATCCAGTGGGAGGTGAATTGATCACATCGTCACATTACATTAAGTAATTTAGCAGGACTACGTGTACTATCGCCCTCCAGTCGCGATTTTCCTTCACCCTATAGGTAGGACGACACTAACTGCAGTTAAAAAAGTGACCTGATGTGTAAGTACCCTCCGCGTCTTTTATTCGATCACCTTTGGTCATATTTCAATTTGCAATCGACTCAAAAAATTACAACTTGTGGGGTTCGCTGAAGGTGCCATCATCCTTTTCGTGCAAATTTGTCAATATAATCACGAAATGCAGAGTCTCACTTCGTGTTTGTCAATCCCATTGTGGCTTGAAACTTCAAACTGAAAAGTCTGAGACTTGATCAATTTTCATTTTGGCAGCTACGTGTGCTGCAATTGTACCGCAAAAGAGTCTCGATCCCCCCAAGCAAACTCCGTTCCTTGGCCCCTGTCATGAGCCTGTTAGTTGTGGCATCGAAGGTGCTCTCTGCTCATATCCCTCGAAGGTTGACTGAACACAAGGAGATGCAGGTCCATGAAAACCAAGCTGGATTCTGTCCTTCAAGAGGACGTGTCGATCAAATCTTCACCCTCCGGCAGTTTCCGGAACAGCGACACTGCTTCCAGCAACCAGCAATGATTTTGTTTCTTGATTTGAAAGCCGCCAACTCCCGCGGCCGTGTGAAGGTCTACGGGAAGCTTTCGCCTGAGTTCACCACATTAAGTGGTGTCAGCCAGGGCTGTCCTCTTTCACCTTTTGTCTTCATTTCGTCATTGATAGGATAACGGATGACTTACAATCAGCTTCCAACGCCTGTGTAGTCGAAGTGCTCCTGGGACGTCCGTCCTAGATTTCGAGCTATCTGACAACATAGCTCTTCTCTGATCGGACGCCGTCGTAATGTAAGCAATGTTACATAATATAAATAATTCTGCCTCGCGATTCGGCATTTGCTTCACGCTTGTAAAGTGTAGAGTATTACTGTAGGACTGGGTGGGAGCGAACCCTAAGCTCATGCTTGCGGATGAGCCCATTGAGGTAGTAGACAAGTTGCTTTACCTGAACAGCTGTATCAGCCCCGATGATTCTCGCGAACGATGCTATTTCCATCCCGACTGGGAAGTCCAGAACAGCTTTTGTGAACCTGTATCACTGGTAACGTAGGCACAATATCAACTTATACTTCAAGGATCGAGTTTAAACTGCTGCGATGCGCTCCATATTACTGTACCGGTCAGAAACATGGCCGCTGCGCTCCGAGCACGTCAAAAGACCACCGATAATTTGGGAGTATTGCCCGAGTGTGGTGGGAACACCAGATCAGCAATGCTGAGGTACGTCCAGTGGTATTCGGAAGGTATAACTCACCCTCGGTAGATGAAATGATCACGCCAAAGGTCGCGCTGGCTTGAACACGTTCTGCGTATGCCAGTCGACCGACTTCCTCTAAGGGTTCTTTTTGCACAACCACGTGAAGGGTGGAAACGAGCCAGAGGCGGTCAAACGGTGGCTGAGTAGCGAATTATGGAAGCCATTACCGGCAAGCTTAGCTGCGATGGTCATTGCTGCCTTCCTGTATGGGGATCCCGAGACGGGTCACATCAGTTGTTAGAGAAATTGTCAGACATGGCCCTCGATGGCGCTCATGCATCTAAGCTATTGCCTTCAATGCGCGGCTCCCTTCACAATCTCCCCACTTGAAATTCCACCGACAACCCTGTATTGTCGCAGCAATTATTTCATCTCCCACCGCCAATACACAGCCACCTACCTCACATTTCCGAATCATCGGTGAACGAAAATGTAGCAGCTACAGCCACTATATGACAAGTATGCGGTTCTTACAACTGATAGTGATGATGATGATCTTTGGAGTAATCAACGGGAAATATCATANCGGTGAACGAAAATGTAGCAGCTACAGCCACTATATGACAAGTATGCGGTTCTTACAACTGATAGTGATGATGATGATCTTTGGAGTAATCAACGGGAAAATATCATATACCCTTACAGTTCGTCGTCCATCAGTCCTCGGCACACTCTTTCCACCCTTTCGAATGTCTACTGCGATCCTTTCAGCTGTCATTTTCATGTTTGATCAATACACAGTAAAATAAACCAAAATAAGCCCTCAGTAATGATAACAGAGCTTATCCACACGGTAGGTATCAGTGTCCGTACTCTGTGAAATCGGGCAAAGGGCATCCCTCGTTTGAACTTTGCTTGCTCCATCTGCCGATGTGTTTCCGAAACACTTATACAAGACACCACTTCATTCAAGCACCTTTGGGCGAGCAAATAGTTCACCACATAGTCACTCTTCGCATATCTGACGATGAATTGGCTCTTGGTATGCACGGCGTAGTAGTTGCACTCATTCCCATAATGCTTCATTGGAATAGATTACAATAACCAGTCGATTTTGCACTATGTGGTTGTTTGGTGCAATTGAGCTCAACAGCAATCGATATGGTAAACGATATCTGTTTTTCTTGCCCACATACGCCCCGACGGGATACATATCCGAAGTTGAAGGAAGTGGATTTTGTCGAATACTGCGAGGACTGCACCGGTTAACAAGAAAGACGGACGATGTTACCCTGATGAGTGATAGCAACACCCATTTTGAGCGGCCGAACTCGGAAGCGCAGTAAGATAGCGATTTGGAATCGATTGTCACCGTGCGGATAATGTGGGCGACTTATTCAGTCGTATGTTGTGTGGTTAGAGCGCGAATTGACTGACCGAAAGGTCTGTGCCTCTCGACTTTCCATGTCTAGGCCTGGGCAACCTGGCAATATTTCAGCCCTCGTGCTTCCTTCGGGTGGCATGGCAGCTAGGTACCGAAAGGATGCCACAGCTGAACGATTTTTTGTTGAACATCATGTATTCCTAGACAGTAAAACCTTCCAACACGTCCTTTGAGGTGTCTGAAGTTCATCAACCACAGGCTACTCATGAACTCAGTTAGATAATGCAGACTTCAGTTACCAAATAGGGAGCTTGTCTTTCTGAGGTTAGCAGATTGATTCCAATCGTTCCGTTGCCCGGGGTCGATTGTCAATTCGTTTCCCACCAGAATAACACAGGCCGATACTTAGCGACCCAATTCCCCAACTTCTGTGCTTTATATAGCTCAACAGCGTTTGGCTATGTTGGTTGAATATTTACTTTGCAATCGCGCTGATGGTGAAGATTGGTTAGAGGACGACTGAAGAAGAGCGAAAGAAGGTGTACTCTCCACTTTTATGAGTATTTGCCCAAGCTATCCGACGCGATCAAGTGGAACCTAGATTTCCTCAAGATCAGCAGGTCTTTTTGACACCAGAAAAGGCTACAAGCCACCAGAAATTACCGGCCATGATGGTGCACACAGTCATCAAATGCTAGACAGAGTCTGTCTAGGCTTGGGCAATCTGGCAGTATCCCAGCCCTCTTGCTTCCTTCTCGTGGCATGGCAGCTAGGCACCGAAAGGTTGTTACAGCTGACTGGTTATCTATCTCATAGACAGAGTCTGAAGGATTACACAGAACGCTCATAGATTTCGTGAGCTCAGGCGATGGAAGCGAGAAGCATCCGTGCCCGATCAGCTGGTTTAAAGAAGGCGGGTGTCAACCAGGCGGCTGGTAAAGAATTCACGTTCCCATTCCAGAAATATCTCGAATAGATGCCAGCAAGACACGACTATCGGTTACCAGGTCTAAAAAAACTGACGCAGTATCGGCTCCACAGGCCACATGGAGGTTAAGCTGCCTTATGTCATTCACAAAGGTATTGAGCCAGGTTTTCAGCTGTCCAATGACACAACAGCGGTATCCTTGACTTGTTGCGTTGACCAGTGTTTGATAATGTCGCCATCGCTTGTACGCAGCAGATTCCCAAACCGTTGTAGATGCCGTCGTTGAAGAAGTTTAGGTAGACGTAGATCATGAGAACTTCCTCCTTGTCATCATTGGACATGTCCTTTAGATAGCGTTGGAGACACCTGTGTTTTCAGGTATATTGTGCTCGTAGAGGCCGTGTTCCGCAGGCATAAATCAGGACCAGACGGATGGTTACATTGAGGACCCGGATTTCCCTTCGTAAACCAATCTAGGTTTTTTTCATGAAATGGCGTCTGCTTGTATGAAGGTATGTCGGGTATTGTCTGTATGCAGTTTCATTTCTTTAGCCTGTCCTTTGGATAAACTAGTGAAATCAATGTTTAAAGTGGGTAGTCTGCGGGATTACTTCACCTGTTACGTTGAGAGGCTGAATAAGCACGTTCATTGAGTTAGAAATTGGTTGTCGGTATATCGACTTACATTCCTATGAGTACTTTGTGGTTAGGTTATTTAGCACCTGTTTGGATTCTTTCAAGTTATCACTCGATACAACGAAATTATTAGCGTATACCGAGTCAGCTATCCACCTGTGGGTACAAAACAGATCATCACTTAATTTCATCACTTCTCGGGATCTTGACAAGGTTGTCCTTTTCTGCCGTTCATCCTCAACTTTGTTATTTAACATTTCGGTTGAAACTTCTCCCCCTATCTTTGGAACCCTGGGGATCGATTTGCTCTTAGAGCGTTCCCTCACTGACATTGAAGGATCGTCCTCAGAGATGCTATGTTGAACACGAATAGTTTTGTTGCATGGCTTGACTTGCACTCCACACTTCGAAGTGCAAAGTGTTACTAGAGGGGTTGGTAAAATCTAACCTAAACCTCATGCTTTCAGACCAGCCAATCAACGTGGCAGGTAAGCCTGATCAGTTGTGTAGATTCCGGTTGTGCGGCTGAAGAAGAAACCAATTCTCGAATTGCGATGACCTGGTCAGCCTTCCACACCGACGTGATACCAGTTTATCTGTCAAAGGCACTGCGACAGTGTGACTCTTAGTGATTTGTAGGTCAGAAATGTCGCTCCTGTACTCACAAGATGTATGAAGACTCGGTAACCGGTCTAACAGGGATGTTAAATTGGCAATGCTCAGTTTAGGAAGGAAGAACTCTTCGTCGATGGACAAGCTATCCACGCCTTATAGATTGTGCTTGTCATGACGTGAACTTTTAGTGTCAGAGAACCGTCTGCCTCGCGGACCTCTTGTAGCCCATCCCTATGCTGATTATATAAGAAGCGACTGAGAGGCTGTCAGTCTGCAGCCTGGCAATGGTATGTGAAGTCGCCAACCAGCAAATTCACTCGGGTTGACAACTCCCGCCTCAAAGTTATCGCCTTCAGATTGGAGCTGCCCAGTTTTGCTCCTTATCAGACAACCGGAGGGGTTCAAACTCAACCAAATAATTGTACCATTGTCCCCAGCGCTTGGTTGTACCTCCCGTGCTTTCCCACGCTCTGGTGACCGAAACCAGCATCTGTAACCAAGATTTCTCTTGTACATAGTTTGTGGTTGACAAACTACCACCTTAAACTCTGTCCGTGCTGATGAAGTCTTTCATCGAAGGTCATTTGCTTCTGCTAACCCGCCCGATCTATCTCATCATCACTAGTCAGATATTCCCATCATCCTTAACCAGTGTTTCAGGGACAGTGGTATTACAAGTGTCGGAGATTTGCGCAAGTTACTCTGGCTTTCCCGGTTTAGTAGACGAATCGGTATCTACGCACCAACTTTGGTTTTGTTCCTATCCATTATTTTATGAAGTGTGGGGTACATAGTCAATCATGCTGTATGGTTGGTTGGACCATTTACAGTATACATGCTCGATTGCATGTTGTATTTCGGATTAGTGGACAGAGCAAAACTAATTTCGAAAACGTCTGAGGATATATTAGTGATAGCTTGTTCCTGACGACTTTTTAACTGGAAACGCAAATTGTTTCGACGGGAAACTATCACTTTGGCGATATTGTCAGGCTGGAGTAGTGCCATGATGCCATAGCCCACACTGTTCGACATTTCCTCGGGTTTTGAAAATTCCGGGGAGACTAAAGGGAGTCAGGTAGACAGGTAGTCCTCATGTTACAAGAAGTCGTATGACAAAATGGCCCGGAGTTTGTCTTGCCGTCCTATACGCCAGCAGTCACCACCAGTGGTGCCGCCTTCCCCCTTCGGTGGAAGTAATAAAAGAGGTTGGCGGTACGCATTTGGATCACCCAGCGGGTTGACCATGACCGCTTTCGGCTTATCTAATACGGTTGGGATACGAGTTTTACCGATACTGTTCCAATTGGGTCAGTCGTGCGTAGCAGCATCAAAGATCGCATACTTGTACCTTACCCACTGTGCTATCGGGTTAGGTTGGCCAACCAACTGGAGCAAACGTTTGGGTCACTAATTCTAGGTAGGGTCTCAGATGGCCATAAAACATGCTACCTTACAGGTCAAACTTCTGAATCAGAGGTAAGTGTTGGAGCTTTCAAGATAGCATGTGAATCGTCCCGATTCCCTTTCAAGTCAGTCGATCACATCGAGATATCTCGAGAAGGCTCCATTTGTTCTTGAATCCCAGAAGCATAATCTGCCCCTACGGCTTTTTGTTCACGGTTTTTTTCTATGCTTTTGTTCTCTGTGGACTCTGTGAACCGGATGCGGTTGTTCTATCTGAAGTGTTGGACTGGGTCCGAAATATGGATCATCATCTTATGTACAAATTGCACTTAGACTTGGCCCTTTGGACTCATGGCTTCTTGCAGCAAGTGAGATTTTGATTTGGTAGAGGTTAGATCAGTGCTGAACACGTCATGTTGTCGATGATGATGATGAACGGTTAGGCACTCCGTCAGGACTGCCGTGCCACCCGAATGAAGCACGATGGGCGAGGTACTGCCAGGTCGTCCAATCCTAGACGGGAGCACTCGAGGCTGGGTTCGAACACGGTCGGTAAATTCGTGCCTTGACCTCCAATTATGTTAGTTGTGGAGCTTCAGTTCAAAGCCAGCCTTCCAGGGTGACCGGTGCTTCGGTGTTTTACGAGTCCACGTAAGCATTACCTCTTAGCTTGATTTCACAGTTTTCTCGGCAATCTGGCATAAAAATCTTAGAACGTCGCCTGAGAAATCATCACTCCACTTCAAATATGGCTCTTGGGCGTTCGTCGTAACTTCGACACCTTTGTAGTCACTAACATTTCCCGGTTACCGGCTTAGTTGAATGAGTTCGGAGATGAGGTGTATGGTTGGTTGCTACCCGATATCAGTGACGTTCATTCATGCAGCTTCTGCTGAGGTTGTTCAATCACTTTGGAGGTTTACACATCTCATGCTTGTGGTGAATTAAACCTTGTTTCTCTCATTTTTCTTGTCACCACAGAGCTCTAATGGTCATGGTTGAATAACCGTTAGGCACTCGTGTTCTTACATTTATGTTTCTGTCACTGATTGGTGGTGGTGGCTTCCCCTTACTCACTTCCAGGAACACGAAAAACAGGAGATAACAAAACGAAGTTCAAAGGAAAAGTTGAAATTCCGAACCTCAGTGAAGAATACTCCGTTGAGGAACTTGATGTTTCCGTGACGTGCACTTCTTCAAGTGGCGACGGCGACGCTATTCGTAATTTCATGCAAACTGTTGGTGCGAAAGCGATCAAGGAAAAGCTTGGGCAGTACCTAAAATTACTTCATGAAGGTTCCCACAATTCATTTTTTTGGTTTTTACTTTTCTTAGAGTACTCTCGAGACCTCATCCTTCCAACGAAAGGCCAAAATACGACAAACCAGATACCTAAGGAGTCTTCAAAAGCCCTTCCAAACGACGTCAGGAAAAAAGACACCGACCACAGCAAACAACCAAAAGATCTTAGTATCAGAGAAATTCACCTGAACGATGAGTTCTTCTGTACACCAGACGACCTGTACAAAGTTTTAACGACGAAGGAGGTACGTCAAAAGTGGCTCCAGTAGTCCATCTGAATGAGTGCTTGTGTGTGATGACGGCACACTAATGCGCAGGCCTTCTTTAGTCTAACAGATCAACTTCTGAGTACAACTGGAACCCCCTTTTTCATTGTGGACTCTCGGACCGTGTCTGTCAAGTCTGTGCACGTCATTCAACATTACGTAGAGTTGCACTGTTCTCCATTGCCAATGTGATCTTGGGCTCCACAACTGAGTTCATGTTACTCGTATTACTTTATTCTTGCAGCTGTGTCTGAGCAGGAATAGGAGAACTGATTGAAGGCAATATATAGGAGTTTTAGGCTTTTACTCTTGGAACCATTTAGAGATTGGTCAGCATCTCCAGGTCAATTTCTCAATGAGTGTCGCCTAGTTGGTTTGTCCTCACTTGACGGAACAGGGATACTTCGTCTTGTGAAAACCACCCTCGGACAGTTAAGACACGACATCGCAGGGAAGTCCGAAAACAGCTATCGGGTAACTCACTATTACTGCTACTTCCTTCTGAGAGCGAACACTGATGACCAACCCTATCCAATCACGTTGTCATTGGTATTCGTGCATAGTAGCCACTGTCCTCACTGCCTAGCCAACCCATATCACTCTAGCTCAACAGTTTTTGTTGGAAGTTGCTTCGCCAACACGGTAAACTTACCTGTTTTTTCAACCTTTCTCCTCAAATATGTCATGCATTTTCAGTCTTAAAGCAAGGACGGTATTATTTTTCTTGGCATTGCATGAGGAATTTCAGTATACAGATGATTCTAAAACCCAAGGAGGCTTAAGAATTTTTATGAAATGTTCGGTTAGTTGTCTTTTTGAATTTCCGTTCTTACACCGCTCTCCAGTAATGACCATGGCGAATTCGTCAGGTGGTTAATACGTTTTTGGGCCTGTTGGATTTCCTCATGTTAGCTACACTGCAGCTTTTTGAAGCGCCCTGTAATGGCTGTGGAAGTACGGAAACTAGCAGGACATTGTGCAAATCGTCAACGTTGGAAGTTAGAAACGAAAGCTAAACTTGATTAATGTCAATCATTTTGTATGTTTTGCATGTTGTATCCCAGGACTTGAAAGCAACCAAAATTAGGCAGAGTGCATTTTAAATGGTATAAAATAGCTGAGCTTCAAGCAAGATATGCATTTTAGTGGTCAAATGATCGAAATGAGGTTCAGTCGTGGGCGAAAATGCACATTGTTGTGCGGAAACCCTGCTTAGTGCGGCACACTGGGCATTTCACGTATTCTCTCGTTCGCTGTCGAATAGAAGGACACGTGATTTGAGGTCTGAAGCTAAGCTAAAAATTTGGAAGAAGTGGATCCAATCTGTGACTGATATATTGACGACTGTACGTCACAAAAAAGCTCTTTGGTGACACCTCAAAAAAGAATATTTCGTGACGCTTCCTGTCTTTTTTTACAACCCACAGCATCTCATTTAATAAACTTTCATCAAAACAACAGTGTTAGTGGAGCGATTTTGGTGGTGTAGGTTTTTACTGCTCGAATCTAACATACTGGCAATATTTTCCAGTAAGCTTGGAGTAATACTCAAGATGGCATTATTCCTTACCACCTTGGCTCCATTTAGCTTGTTTTGTGGTGGAATGGGTCGGGTTGCACTCATTGAGACCAATCCGGGATATAACAATGATTGTCAATGTGTGTTTGGACACAATTCGTATGATTCAGTCAAATGCGCTACGTTAGTCTGTGACCTATGGCTCCGCGGACCGTACCTTTTACTGAAGAACCAAGTTTTCGGGTTCCAATGAGGCAGGATGGAGTGGTTAGAACATTTCAGATGGAGATGTGCCAGCGATTGTCAGACACAGACCTTAGTGTAAACGAATTCATGGAATGACGATGTATCGAAGACTCACTTTTCCAAAGGATGTTTTATGCTCAGGATGGCTCAGTGGTTTAGGTGCGAACTTACTGCTCGAAAAGTTCGTGGTTCGAACCTTACCTCTGCTGCTTTTGTCTTGTGGAACCTGGTAGTATCTCAACCCTTGGATGGCTTGCCAGCACCGAAAAGGGGTTGCAGGTGGATGATTTGTTTTTAAGGTGTCGGAGGGATGTTGTTAGCTCATGCTTAACCAGTATGCACTCTTGCTTATGGAAATCCTTTAAAAGACGGTTGATTTGATATTAGAAGTTCCGTGAAGAAGACGCGTCTGTCAGAAATGACTTTATATTGGAATGATGAGCATATACTCTTGCTCAGTCTATTAACCTGAAAGTGTTTTCTTGGATCAAACAACTTTGACGTTTGTTTTTCTGTCAGAAAGTTACTTTTTCAATTTTATGGATTAAAAGTCGAGACACGTTTCAATGTAATGCGCGATAAACCTTAGCGGAAAACTACCACCAATTGTCCTTGAGGAAAATGCTAATCAGTATCGTTTGCAGGGAGTACTGCTTAAAAAAAAATGCTGATACTACATTCATTTCTCGCGCGATGTTGCTAAGTTCCCATGTATCCACACTGATAGACAAGTAAGTTTTTGTCTCCTTGTGTGATTTCGGACCTGTTTTGTACAGAAAATCCGGTGAAGAACTGCACGACTTAAAACAGAGCTTTGGTGTTCCTGAACGGTTTTTTAGGAGTATAAAGCATAGATTGACCGTGCATGAATGCTTTAGTGTTAGTGCGCATAGAGTGTTATGTTTCGTTTAAATGCGGGTTGAAACGAATGCCTTTATTGTATACAGGAATATGTAGCGGTTCTTCACGCTACATATGCTTACCATCGCTGTGTATAGTTGTATTGGCTATCACACCTTTCGGAATTTCCTGTCAAGAAGATGTCTGCTGGAAAACATGCCTACTTACTTAATGCCTTGAGTCCTGTGTACGTTCTTCTATTTCCCCTAATGTCTTAGCGCTAGTGACTCTTACGACTGTTTCCTCTTGTGCTATTGTTTCTTCGTTTGTCAGACCCTATACAAATCAGCCGAATGATTTGGTTGCTATGGCATCAACTGTTTACACGTGCAGTTTCAAATTAAACCAAATCAGCCCTAGGTGGACGCACTGGTTTGTTTTCCTTGTAATTATCAGGAGGTGTCGGTACTAACCTAACACTTTCGTTGACGTTGACTGCGTTATGACTCTCAGAAACTTGTTCCTTTCATTGCCCGAAGCGTTCGATAGCTAAATAAATATCAGAATAAGTAGTTCCACTGAAGTCGATGGGCAGGCCAGCGAAACAGGCTCATAAGCCGCCGCACAAAATATGTGCAAGTCTGGACCTTGGAGAGATTTCTCAAAGGCATACAAGAGCCTATCCGTCGAGGTCATGTCTCAAGAAAACAGCAAAACATGGACGTCTATCTGTCTGCCTACACCTTGGTTTCCAATACCTTCGAAATCACAATGCCCTTTGCTGCTAATATTTACGGAATTTTTTTTCGTCCAAACGTGTGTTCTCGCTTTAGCCGTTTTAGCAATTAGGTCGTCAAGCTTTTTTGAGGGCTTACTTTCATTTTTTGCTTTGCTTTTCATAGTTAGTGCAAGCCTTTACCCGGGGTGAAGCAACAGTGAATGCGGTCCAGGGTGGAGAGTACTGTATTTTCGGTGGCAACATTTCGGGCACGTTTACCTCTCTGGTACGTCAGCACTTCGAGTTTACCCGACTATATTCGCATCTTGATGCCTGTTAGTTCAGTTTACTTCGCAGCCCAGGCTGCACTATCTCAGTGTTTCGTCTGACTTGATGTGACCACTCATCCCATTCTGTACTTGTTCTCAAACCTCTACTTATTCGTTTACCACTGGATTTCTGTTTAGAGGTAGCCTAGACATTGTAGTAACGGTATTTTCCTCAGCTTAGTTCTCGGTCTGAGCCTCCCAAGCTAGCGTTCACGTCAAAAACAACCACCAAAGGTGCACAAGGTCTATTAACGCCCAAAACGAAATCAGGAACAGTTGTACAGCGCTTCGTATATATAGCGTAAGCGGTTATAACTTTCTGGAATTTCTGACGCGTTCTGGAGCGCCATTGGCAACTGGCATTTGGCCAATACTGGGTCATGATTGGCTGTTGGGTCCAGATTGTTGACCAATCACATCTCGTCTTGATGCCGGACCGGCAAGCGTCCCGAATTTTGGGCCAACCTCGAGCGGGCCAGGCTTCTCGGCCGTAGCAGCGCCTAAAGACGTGCGGTATAGTGGGATCCGCGTGGATTCCTGCCTAACAGACATAACAGTTAGAATTACCACTTAAGCCACTGAACAATATTGTACGTGTAAATGTTCAGAAGCCCCTCTGGTTTGATAGCAGTCATACCATCTGTAGGCCATAGTATTTTAATTTTTGGAATCCTAGGGTGTTGTTGACAAGGCGACTTCTTTGCTGTGCAACCGCGCACTTATTTTACGATGGATGGATCGCTGTTTCCAAAATTTTATCGGAATCCAACAAAGAAACATCGGTCGTTAAAAGCCCGCTATTGACCTGTTATCGTCTTCCCAGAAAATCGGTGTATCCTAACCGTACAGCAGCGCGGGCCACATCGTGCCTCGGACTTGTTTCCTCTATTGTCAGGTAGCATGCCACTCTTTTTATCAGCAGACAGTTCTGTGTGTCGCTGTACGCGCACTAACGTCAGCAGAATTTCTCGGTGCGCAAAACGCTTCACAGTCTCAGAGGCCTCTGTCAATGGGTGTTATTGACAACCATGGTGTATCTCTTGCCTCGTCCATCTAGTTTGCACACAAAGGAGTCGACCATTCTGCTATCTTTTAATAAGCCGTATTAGTTTTGTTCAGAAAGCCGAGATTTGCAAGCGCGTGTCTTTCACGAGTCCATCTGCAAACATTTGCAGTTCCCGACGAAACACTTTATTTATAGGGATAACTTAAAGCGAAGCCCTTCAGCTGGAATTCAGTTACATTCCTCGTGAACCCCAACTTACTTTGCCAGTGAGTGCATTTCACCACTTGTGGTATCAAAAAGCATATCACTGAATCTCAAAGGACGCTTGCATTCGGGCTCTGCTGCTGTACAGCCTCGATGCTTAGCCACTGATGGTGGAAAACTGGGGGCCACTGATGTCTCAGAAATGTAGCTGGACTAGGCTGCAATCAGCGAATTCTGGATAAGGTTATCAGGAAGCGGGTCTTTGGCGGAGTTGTTGGTATTTCGCTGAAGACTGCATTCAACACTACAGGTAGGTTGGATAGTATATCTATTACGCATACCAAGTTACTGTCTGTCGAGAAGAGTTGCTCTCCTTGCCTAGTTTTGAATCGCGGAAACATAAAGGTGGGCAGAGTACGACATGATAGAATGGAGTGAGTGATGCTCCGAAAAGTCTGAGTGTTGTTGGTGCCGTCCGCCCTCCTGGATGGTGCCCACCTGACACTCCCTATTTTTAGCTGGAGACGGTACAAAATGTGGTGGCCAACTGATGTCGATGCTGTTAAATCTGTCAGTTTTCATCCAGATTGTCCTAGTTTTGGTGAAAAGACTATTTCTTGGGAACTCATGATTTAGGAAGCTATAATTATACAGATAGAGTCACGTTCTCTCTGAGAGGATGTTAGGTGGACACGAGGAGCGATCAAAACTGTCCCTAGTCTAGTAGTGTCCTCACCCCACAATTGTTCCTATCACAACCAAATCAGCCATTGGCTGGTCGGCTGTTGTTCCGGAGTCGTTAGAAGGTGCGTCGTGGTCCATCATCCAGTACACCTCAAATAGTTTAGCAATAAGGGCAGTGATGTAATTATCCCCTAGAAACATGGCGCTGTAGAGCACACGCGTAATTTGGGTTCTGTGCAAATGGTCAGCCTATATCGGATTGCTGCCAGTTGCACAATGTTCTCTTACGTGGCTTTTGTCCGCTGGTGGTTTCCTATTTATTTCAGTGGTGAAAGTTCTGAATAACCTTCCGATTACTGATTGCTAATAGCAAATGCCTAACGTCATCCTATCTCTTTTCTTACCACAGACTCCTGGAAAATTGATCGAAATGCAATGGCGAAAACGGGAATGGCCAGAAAGTCACCACAGTATCTTGTGCATAGAGCTCAATTCTTTCGAAGGCGGCACGCAGCTAAATCTCTCGCAAAAGGGAATTCCTGCCTACGATGTAGAGAACACTAAGAACGGATGGCAGTCCAATTTCTTCGCCTCTGTAAAACAGACTTACGGGTACGGAGGTCGCATGTTTTAAGCCCGTCTTCGAACCGGTGCTGTTCATCCATTACACACATTCAAACAAGAGAACGCTTGTTTGTCCAACGACGGAGTGCTTGTGCTGGAGGACTTCAACAGAATATATTATACAGCGATTTAAACAGTGTGTCAAGTAGTTTTCCTCTAACCATATTGGATGGCCCCTAGATACATACTTCCAGCATTTGACGGCAACCGCTAATAGGGTAGGGTTCCGTTTGAAATCCAGCGGTTTATCTATCTATCTATCTATACTTCATCTTCGAGACTAGAATGCTGGGTTGATCAGCGTGTCAACTGTCGTTCCTGTGGGACTTCATAAATAGAATAAGTGCTCTTTTCCACCTAATGACTAGCGATAAACTTTTGGTGGATGGAGAGCGATAGCGGAAACCGTTAGCTTAGAAAAAGATGCATAAGGAGACTATTGAAAGTTATTCTTAAGAACCTCAGGTCTATTTAATTACACTTTTTGCTAGAACTGGAAGTGGGCTAGTAAACCACTGGAAGGCGCAACGTTTATAAAGGGTTTAAAACGATGTCTGGCCTTTGGATCAGTTGGATCGCTTCGCTGGAGATCTTTTGTTAATTTGTCAAGCCAGGCATTTACTTTTGAATGAGGACTACCAAAGCACATGTCGTGCGAGGCGCTGGTAAATTCGCCTGTTTTTTTGTTTCCTCCACCTCCGCTTAACTTACAACGTTGAGATTTTTTTGACATACATCACTCAAGGCTCGGTGCCCACAGGACCTAAAAAGGGTCATGATGCATGCTAAAAGGGTGCGTTACCGTTGTTAAGGTCTGTCCAAACCAAGTAAGAATGCGACGTGTGATTTATCACTGCAATGTAGTGTTGGCGCATACTTCTCATTAAATTAAGAACGAAGTTTACTCTCGAATCCCACCCCGTGCTCGCGATTCTTTCCGGTCCGTCAGAGGTATAGGAAAGCCTGTTTTTAGCTGTATGCAGTTCTTGAAGAGCGACACTTCTAATGGCAGATCAATCCTCTGTGAATTTCACAATGCCATTCCGTGTAAACCACGATTTAGTTACAATCCCCCCCCCCGAAGAGAGGCGAAGACGTTTAACCCCCTGGTGTTTTCCTTCTAGGATCCTGTAACTCTGCGTTAGATATTCCGTTTCATGGGTTTATATCTGTATCTTGCGCAGGACAGTCTGACTGTCAGAGGTCTGAAATAAGTCAACCGTAATCTATTAGTGCACAAGTTATGTTAGTCATAATATAACCCACAAGGTATATGCACTAATAACAGTTTTTACTATGTTGGATATTAGTTTACAGTTACTAGGTGCACCATGATAAAATAAATACAGTGCGAACAATAGAATAAGTCAAAAGGTAGCTTAACTTTTTTTGGGTAACTCGTGAGAGTTCCTGGGTGAAAGTTCGGATGGTGGGAACGTGCTTTCTCCGTGCTCCGTAATTGCGGTTGACTCCCTGCGTGCACACAACTGTGTGGTGACCGCGTTGTGTCTCCTTGTATATGGAAAAGTTTGTAATACATCGAAACGTTCCGACGCGTACAAGACGGGAACTGACTTGTCGGTCTAGGTTGCTAGCGGAACAGGGTTTTTCTCATGTGATTTGAGTGTCTGTGGGACAAAGGAATCGCGTGATCTGCGACGCGTACAAGCACTAGACAAATTAAGCTAGACAAATTAAGTTAGTTGCAGGAACACGGAAGTGACCGCTACAAACTCAGCCAATAGAGATCGAAGTAATGCTGCCTGGCAATATTGTCCTTACTTGCTCACCACTAAAAACGGTAATAGCTGTACTGATATGGTATCCGACCCTGATTTCTAATGCTGGTCAACCTCTTTATGGTTGTCCACCACAGAACTATAATCATGGATCGCAGAAGACCCTATATCGTGATGTCGGGCACTGTTAGTCCTTTCTCTCAGGATAACTTTAGCAAACAAATCCATTTAGGTCCATTTCAGGTCTCACTTCCTCACCGCTGAATCTCACTTAATTCCGTTCTATAAGTTGACTTTTTGATTGCTTGTCTCAGCTTTATGTGGATTCTGGTGAGCCAGGGGTCTTTTCCATGTTCATGTCTGTCACACACGAACTTTGGAAACTTGTTTGACGCGTTTGAAGCTCAACTGTGTCTGTTTTATGTACACGGCACTTGTGCCACGTTGCATTCGCAGTAAAACCTGGTTTTCTCGGTGTCCTACCTTGATGTATCGGCCGGGAAATTGCTCGCTAAAATTTTTCACCAACCAGATAACATTGGAATGCGTCCGTTACCCTTTCCAACATTTCTATAGGCATATAATTTCTCTTTCCGTAAACGATAGTGAAGATCACGTACTTTCTATAAATGGTAGTCAGTCATCTGTCATGTTGGATGGATTCATCAGCCAGCACCGTTTTGATTTTATAGCATAACTAGCTAAATCCGAGAGCGTCGCCCGTCACTCGCCGCTCAGGGACACATAGAGCCGGCCTCAATGGAGCTTCGCAGTGAGCGCGCAATGTAACCCATCAGGAGATGTATCTATATCAATCATAAATTCAACGAACAACAGTAACGAGTGATCTGCGTTGGAAATTTTAAGGATGGTAACGAAAAGAATGGGGGAAAGTGCGTCGTTATAATGGCGTATTGTGCACTGTTTTCCTACCATTCGTCATAAATCAGTTTACTGTATGTTTTCGTCTTGCCAACTGACTTCATCGTTTCGCTTAAAGTCATATAGAAGCATGACAATGGTGTTATAATGTGTGGTTAGGCCAGCTGAGCCGTCAAGCATTAACTTTGTATTAATTGTACGTTGTGCCACCGTGCGAATCAAGCTCGGATGTCTGGGATCTTCGGATGGTTTCGCTGCCTAACTGAGTTCACAGGGTTTGATTAGGGTGCTCTAGCGATCAGGACAACTTCCACCTTCTCTATATCCTCAGCTCCTACTATTTATTCCTAGACGCTCAAAACATTAACTTAACAAGTGTTATGGATCGCCTGTTCGGTCGCGTTTGGATGATCAGCTGCCTTTGCGGTTGACCCCTTCTGGAGAATAAAGTCCTTAAAAGAGACTGGTCTGGACTCTCTTCTGTAGAAACTAATACTCAGCTCATTCGGCCAAAAACCACCAACCAGGTTCGCTCATCTGACAATAGGTTATTTTCGTGTTCCTAAAGGTCGCCCGTCTAACATCCCATGAATTAATGGCAAGCAAGAACCACACCATTTTTGCGTATTTTGGCCCGTACACAGTCGTGTCCGTATGTCGATGAATTACAATACTTGTCCCGCGAGAAAACACCTTCGAATGCAAAATACGTCCTTGAAAGGATGCCTCCTTGTGGAAGGACTAACTGTTAGGAGTCTTATCGCAGACTGTCGGTACCAACGGAATGCAAGCGTGGGCGTACATGGTTATCTTAGTTTTTATTAGTAAGCCATGCAGCATCCACATGGAATTATTGCTGTACCTTGTGTCAATAATCGCCTGTACCATTGACTAAGACATACGAATGTAACTAGATGGATTCCGTTTAATGCTCAACAGCCCCTGTAGTTGCGTAATTACGAAACATTAGTTTTAGTGCCACAGACAAACTTGAACATGAGGCCATAAAGAAACAACTTTTCAGGAAAATGTATCCTGGTGATGAAAGATACCCTAATTATTGAGATTCCGGTGTCATAGTGTATTGTTTTGTCCTCCGTTCTAACCATTTTCCTTGATCTACGTTGCAGCCGTGTGCGTTTCAGCCGAACAGTGATGTCCCCGTTTCCTCATTCAGTTAATGTCCTGCATGGGTTTTTCGCAGTTTTTGCGCTGCTGATGTGCAGCGCATCAGCATAGCTTGCGACACCAACCGCTAAGCGTAACAGTCAATATGATATTTCCATTGTAATTTTTGGAGAAAGGGTCGGTCGTTTTTAGAACCATACGACATCTTTTCGGATGTGACAGGCATGTGTATTCTAGTGGTGAAAGCACCACGCCATCCCATTCGTATCCCGGCCGGCAGCATTGCCTAGACCGAACTAGTTGCTTGCTGCAGTGAAAATGTGATTCCTCTCACCTTCATCTGCACTTGACGTCGTTCAGTTATTACACGACTTGTATGGTTAGTTAAACAATCAGACCTATTTCACGACCGACTGCAAGTCGTCGAATGCAAATTCGTTGCGTTCGCTAAAAGCAGAACAGTCGCACTTCTGTGACCGCCGCACATAGCTTCTGCAGTAGCTCTGCTTGATGGCGGAATAATACGCAAACAAACTATCCCACCACCAGCATCTCTTTAAGAAAATCTCAAGTCTTCGTTTCAGAAGGGTTTGGTAAACAATCGGTGGATTTATTGCTGGGCAACGTTTCGCTTTTGACACAAAGCTTCGTCAGGCCAAGTGAGTAAGTAAGTAGGTTGATTGGGTTTTAAGGCAGTCAGGGAACCAATCCGTGAGATTCCTTATGACTAGTGACGTGATCAGTGCTGGGTGTTCAGTCTGATGTCCCTGTTTGTTGATTAGTGGGATAGCTAAGCTTTACGATAGATCGGTTAGGTGGGGAGGTTTCGTCTTTATGATTAACCAGGATTTTTTCGTCCCTGCTTCTTCAGTCTAGGACAACTTAATGGAAAATTCCTCTTGGGGTCGTTCAC
>NW_008751756.1:1138238-1167160 GCF_000715545.1 Opisthorchis viverrini
AATCGGTGGATTTATTGCTGGGCAACGTTTCGCTTTTGACACAAAAGCTTCGTCAGGCCAAGTGAGTAAGTAAGTAGGTTGATTGGGTTTTAAGGCAGTCAGGGAACCAATCCGTGAGATTCCTTATGACTAGTGACGTGATCAGTGCTGGGTGTTCAGTCTGATGTCCCTGTTTGTTGATTAGTGGGATAGCTAAGCTTTACGATAGATCGGTTAGGTGGGGGGGTTTCGTCTATATGATGAACCCGGATTTTTTCGTCCCTGCTTCTTCAGTCTAGGACAACTTAATGGAAAATTCCTCTTGGGGTCGTTCACCTTATCCCCTTTTATTACAACGAACGTGTCATCTGCGCAACGCCAGAACACTCATGGTGGACACTCGAATCCGTTTAAAGCTTTCTGTTCGAATCTTCCAGGGTCCCAAACATTTTCCAATTGATTGAAAATCTCAAGTCATTATTGAGCACTGTACATTTTTACATTTAGCTGAGCTTGTTCAATGTAGCGCTTTAAAGTTGCTCAATTTGTACGGCCAAAATGCCTCATTCATGGGCGTGAAGATTCAGCTAATTTAGAACCTCAGACTCATAGGCCATACCTAGCTGATCAGAGTGAGCGGCTGAAATTTTGGGAAGGGAGAGGGCGCCTAATGTTGGCTTCGTTCCAAACAGCTGTTGAGCGAGTTGGAACGGCCAGACTACTCGTGAGTAGCCAGATTGGTTAACTAAGTAAACATCGATACTAGCGCTGGAGTGGGTAGCTACTGAAATTAAAATATATGTTCGTAGGAAAGATTCCACCACGAGATTCGGAAACGCAAAGGCTTTGGACCGTGACCCATCCCAACAAACCCACACAAGCAATCTCAAATGGCGAGGACGATGTCGTGTATGCTAACTTTCGGGATAAATCATGTGTTCACTGTAGGGGCATAAAGCATCTTCACTTTGCGATATCAATCAGACAATGGGTGAAATGAAGCCGAAGAAAGTGCACCAAAGCGAATAGAACTGTGATGTCCTCAATAATCAAGGTAATATATCGCAAACCACTGTCCGGGGGTGGAATGATGTGCGAATCGGAGTAAGGACAGTTCTTTGTTTTCCATTAACGCCTTCCTCTAGGGGGATCACCCGCCAGAAAAGATACTTCTAGATATGTTCTTTTCAGATACATCCAGTCAGGGGTTCTCGTGAGAACCAATGGCATGAATGACCTGGTTCTCGTACTCTGTGCTCATGGCACGTGCCGTTAGCACTTCTAGAAGTCGATTCACCGAGGGCCCCAGATCAGAGTAATTGAGGATTCACTGAGGCCGTAAATTCCTCGGTTAAAATGAAGATTATTGAGTCTTCACTTTCTGGTCCTCACAGGTGAAACTGGATTCGGATTTATTTTCAAAAAACCCGGTTGTTCCGGGGGGAGAGGAGGAAAATTCAATGATCCAAATACGGGGGCACTTTACATTTTTTCAATCCGGACTTTACCATGATCATATTCATTGATGGTATCCCGCCAGGGCGGCTGCAAATTTCCAACATTGCCAGAGGAAAATGAAACGAAAACTGAGAACTAGCGTCGTCATCAATAACGCTACGGCACGGTGATATACTGGCCTGTGTCGCTTTCCTTCATTGTATGTGACTCCATTTGTTCATCCAGATATTTTGTTACTGTTGTGCGAATAGAGGACGATTTCGGCCTTTTAGCACTTCCCTGACTATTCATTGAGGTCAATAATAGCGTTGCTATTGTGCTGAGATCCTTCCCGTGAACTACGATTTTAGTCGTGTGCACTGCTGACACAACTGCGAGAAGTATACTTACGCAGTTTGAAACTCCAAGTTTGCGGTAAACTGGCACTTGAGTTGAAACTTCTTCAAATCTGGGCTTTCAGTGATGTCAAATTTTGAACAAACTTCAATGAAAGTTCGCAAATACGCTTGATAATATCGGGTTTCTTAAATCTATACGAATGAGTTTTTGTGCCCGGATGCTGAAAACCGTTTTGTTTATGTTCCACAACGAACGACTGTGATCCTCCTTTCACCGTGATAGCAAAGCGGTGTGTCGTGCCATGGGACGCGTTCAGGGTCACTTGAGGACTCGAGATACGAAGAGCCAGGGGTGAGTCTAAATGGACTGAAAAGCACCGGAGTATCTAATATGAACAGTTCACTAGATATGACCCTTGGAGAATTGAGGGCTTACGTTTTCAAAGCTGCACGTACTGTTGTCCATGCACTACCATGCCAATGGTATGTCAGACAATTGACTTCATTTCTTGCTTGAGGTGACTCTTAGTGCCTCCGGTCGACCGTGTATAGTTGCAACCAACATCATATCTCACTCTCCTAACATGAGACTACCTTAAAGCTAACCCCTATCATACGATGGTTAGTGAGATAGTAGCCTATCAGAAGCGTTCATGGTAGAGTTAGGTGGTGCCTGCCTGGTGTTATTGCCCGAAGGGCGACGAAGACAACAATCCACTTTGAATACTTATGTAGTGCAACTCCTACACACCTGGGCTCTGTGTGATACGGCTGACGTTAGGAAACTAAAGACCACGAATCATGGTACCGGAATTCACGCTCCACGAGGGCGATTTCTTAGCTGCCGAAGATAATGAAACATAAAATCTAAAACCGGAAAAAACACATAAGATTCCCCAATTTCAACTTCACTGACACTTTAGGTGTTACACATACCCGATGAAATAGTGTGTGCAAAAAATCGAACTGGTGGACCGTGGGCGTAGACCAGACGAGCAGAATCGGAAGAAATCAGTTGAATTGCATGACCTATGGTGTCTGCGCATTAGACCTATGTAGTTGGAGGTGCCGTCGCCAGTTTTACATTTTTCCGTAAGTTTATCATTGAGATCCTTTACTGACCCAAACAAAATAAGGTGAACCCCATCCAGCGAGGTAAAAATACTTCAAGAATGGAAGTTTCCGCTATGCAGTTGTGTTTTCAAATTGTCAGACGCTACTTGCTCTTACCCTTGAACCGGAAGTCATTGAGTAAGGATGGTTGTGAAGCTAGCTGGTGTCTAGTGATAGTTCTGCAGAATTATCGGATGAACATCAATTACGAGACAACTGCAGTCATGTAAACAACACCGAGCTCTTTTCCAGGAAAAAAATATCAGCTGAACTGGCGAACACTGTTCACCTATTCACAAGGCAGTACCAACACACCAGGCGTTCCACATGCAGATTTCGTTTGAAAAAGATTTCGTGAAAATGGTTAGGAGCGATCCACTCGGTTGTCTATAAACCGCTTAGTCTTTTACTCAGTTAGTTCAAATTAAACAAATTTACTGGATCAAAGTTACTTGTGGTAGTGGGCATGAAATTTTACTCGGAGTTTACTGATATATCAGACAGTCTAAAAACCTAAAGCTCGACAAAGCCGATTGATTCCACGATGTCAGCCCGCTTTTGGCTGAAATGAAGCAAGCTGACTTTTTTCTATCCCACTAATGTTGATCTTGATATCGGTCATCAGTAGGTACTTCCGAAACGAACAGTGATAGGAGTCGTCCCTAACAATCCAATTACAATGCATTGTGACATTGATATGACTACTGATGTATCGACGTGGGAAACTAATATCTCGAAATTACACTCTGACTTAGCATGCTGGAGGGCAATACTGAGAACCAGGTTGGCGGCGTTGAGAGTGGCAAGAATGACGACTTGTTGTTTGTGACAATATCCAGATCGCCTTCTATTCGACTGCCGATCAAAAGGAAAAGATCATCCGTCCCTAAATATCCCACGTCGTATTATTCATTTTGTAAAACTATGTGACTCTTTTGTAACAAGGGGTCCGCAACTAAGTTCGTCACAGGCTCAGTCGATTGATCATCGTGCGCACAAGTCTGGTTACCTAATACGTAAAGTTGCAGTCAATTGTGAAAACTTCGACCAACCGGGAGCAGACGTGTGAGTCAATTTTCAGGGTTAACCACATCCTGCTCTTATGATTCAGCAGTCACTGCAATGAAACAAATTCCTTTGGGGCACATCTTATATGATGTCCAATGAAGAAAAGTATCGGTTAAGTCAACCCTCGAACCACTAAAACGGATGGGGGCCATGGCGAACTTGTTCCTCTGATTTTGTCTTTAAATACACTACTCTATCAAAATCAGTAGTTCATATTCCGTCTACGATCTTGGAGCCGCGCGGATATGGCTCGTAGCTGGAAGTCTCAAAACAAGTCCCGTGCTCAGTAATGGAAATCAATACAGTATATGCCTATTCGTTTGTCTGATTTTGATGTAATGAGTTCTAACCTCATACAAAGATTGCAAGACACGCTTCCCATTTGGTATTCTACAAGCCGGACAGCAAGAAGTCGCCTTTTTGGAAAGCCCATCACTCACCCACGTTTTACATGGCAGTAACCGTTACGCAGTGAATTCGTGATAGTGGGAGACGGGATTATTCACATGTGAACAGCTTTTTTTCTTTTTACTGACCAAAACGTTGACAAATTGGTATTCCATGGAATTTTCCTCTGAAAGGCCCCTGCAGAAGCGTTCTGCATACTGAACGAATAACCGGCCTGAGGTACGAATCTACCTCATGCAAAGTGACGTTCAGTACACTCAAAGTCGTTTAGCACTAGAATTCCCCAAGTAATCCATGGAACAAAATGTCTCGGTTGAGTCTTTAACCTCTAGAAGTCAGAAGTCGGGTATTGTGCTTTCATGAAATTTGTGTGGAATATAGGTTTCATCACAATCAGTTACATCGTTTATGCAGTAAATGAAGTGCCTTCAACCTCAAGTTATGCATTCCCCAACCGAATCATGGGGGGCAAAATATGAAAGCTACCAAACCAGTGTAAGAATGAGTGATAGAGTGCCAGCACCTGAAAAGGCTAGCGTATCGATCGATCTATAAGGCCGTTTGTCTATGCACCCTTTCGGGTCATCCACAATGGATTTGTGAGATCAAGTGCAATTAGTACGTTTGATCGGAAGGCGCTTGCAGGTGCACATAGCTTTGATCGTGTTATGTCTAGCGTCTTGGAGATGCTGGTGTGCCTCAGTGTACAACTGATAAACCTGCATGCTAACGTATCATCTGGGCAACTACAACTCCGTTATGTGCACTTGAGTGAAAGATATCCAAACAACGATCAGTCGAGTACCCTAGGAGAACGCTATCCGAACTAATCCTGGATTGTAAAATAGATGCCAATCAAATACGCATTCAAACTGCTTATATGACACAATTTTTAAGCTTCCCATTTCACCACTGCTGATATCTTCGGACTCACCGTGGAATAATTGGTGACATATATCGGACTGTAACATGCACGTAGAATTTACGGGTATCATCACTGTCGGTTTTATGTGGTGTGGTGTGGTGTGTGTACACAGACATCCCATAGAGCGATTTCAAAAGTTCGATCTGCTCTGGTTGGACGATAAGAATACAGAGTTTGTTCGAAAACCGGTGAGAGCTTTTCAGTTTTCCCATGTGTTAACCGGATTTCCCACAGCCAACTGATGAGTCGTTTACTTGTCTTACTCTCAGACTAGTGACAAACACCTTACGTGCCTGAGGTCGCGCTGTTGGTCCATCAGTTTTATGTCCAATAAGCCGGATGGAATAGGCAAATAGTTCTAGATGCTGCTTGATGCAATCCAAGTGCCTGTATACCATGCTACGTTATCTCGGTGCCTATGATGAAGCATGAAGTGGGCTGTCTTCTTTTCTACCATGGTTGATGATTGAACTGTTCAATGAAGATGATACCGTCCCAGCAGGTATAAATATATGTAAATAGTCGCCCAACTGTGACACTTTTTTGGTGCACATCTGTCATGTCACCGGAAGGAAGTACGAGAGCCTAAATACCTCCAGGTTCCCCAGTCCTAGACAGTCGGGGTCCTGGGATTGAGTTTGATCGCCTTGTCAGTAAATTCGCGCTTTAACCACTGTCCATCACCACATATCACTGCTTCGCTAGCTTTGGTCTGTGTTGTATCGTGGGTGGCCGTCTATGGGTTACGCCTGCACCGAGCCTGCCAGACTACGTGATAGGGAGAAGACAGAGAACTGGGGACACGGTTGTATTGGCAGGACAAAACATACAGAGCGTCTGCGTAAATATATAGGATGACTAAATGGCCAAACATGGTCGTTCAATTGTTCGTTCCGTACAGCCAATGGCGGTGTTCCGGTCGCGAACACTCTCAGGCCCACTACGCTGTTCGTATGTTGCTAAGCCATGTTTGGTGAGCTCCGCCAACGCACCTGCTTTCTGGACGTGTCGTACCGATGGTGACCTTGGGGATGCGTCACTCTCTGCACATGCGCGTCCTTACAGTCTGTCTCCGAAATTTCTGGCGTATCGAGCAAACTATGAGCAGAAACTGTAGGGGAACACCCGGTAAACCTGAATGGCAATAACTGAGTGGATACGACGATATCTTCATATGGAGCTCCACTGATAGACACCTGTTGTTGCGGTTCTAAACCGCGAATAGTAAATATATCATTTTGTTGCCGAAAGCTCACAATGATCATTCATTGGAAATGAACGACGCGGAAAAGCTCTCAGCAATCTTCTTCGTTAATAGGAGTAAGTGTAGTATCAATATTGTGTACAACCTACTGAGAATCCACGATTCTGGTTGCGTTACGCGTCACTAGTTCTTAACAATGCAGAAAAAGTGCAGGAAGTTCAGTCGCTAGACGCTTGGATCTATTATTGGCAGACAATGGTCAATGACATCAATCGTAGGGATTTCATGATACATTTTATCAGACTTGTCAATACTTGTACACACGACCTTACACTTAGCTTCAATGAAAATAAAATAGATCAACCAATATCACAGAGAAAATCGTTCAGCTGCAACGCCCGGTGCCTTGCTGCCATGCCACTCGAAGGAAGCACGAAGACTGATATGCTGTCAGGTTGCCCAAACCTAGACAAAAGAAGTCGCGACGCAGAGGCCGAGTTCGAACCGTGAACCTTCAGGTCAGTAAATCCGCGCTCTAACCACTGAGCCAACTTGCCACAGAGGAGCAAGGTGTCTGGGAAAAGCCGCAGCAATAATATAATCACGATTTAGTACCTCTGCAGGACTTCAGTTTGTTGAATGTTGTGTTCGAAAGAGGCTCCCAAATTACAGATAACCCCATGCACACATTGCTCTGACCTTTCACAATAATTCCATTGTGTTTGATATATCAACAGCTGTTCGCATCTTTGCAACATCAAGTCACCGATGGGTTTGCTTTATTCAAATAATCGTGTGGATTGTCTCAATCATGTCGAACAGTTTAACGCTTCGCTTGTGTTGCAATGGTACTATGAAACAACAATTTTTTGCCTGCACAAACACATAATGCTTTGGAATTCCGGTATATCCCTAGGACAAAGTTATGGCATTGTGTTGTACCACAGTTTATATTAGTTCATTTTATCTATGACTGGTATACGGACCTGCAAGTGGTGAGTCTTACCACTAAGGATATACCGCGGTGTCAAACAGATGTTGTCATAACGACCGTTCTGCGACCACCGCTACACACATCGAGCTGCTTACTGGCTAGTAATAGCTAGCACTATGTGCGCCTAGGGTGAGTTGTTTGAGTGATATGGTCAATCACCCTGTGGAAAGTTTGTGGGTCTCATCAAAGCCTATAACCCAGTCAACGGAGAAGCACTGCCGGTCATCCTACGAAAGCTTGGTTGTGCGGGAAAATGTAACCTCATGAAAACCATTCAGGCTGGGAGCAACGCCCTGCTATGGACCTACGAAACAGTTGGAGGAGTTTCCGGGCCAAAACACAGCTGTCCGACTTGAGTGTCTGTATAGTGCTGTTTGCGGAAAAGTGTGCTTTATTTTCGCACTTTGGGGGAGGGGGCGGAATTTCAGCAGCTGACTATGGCGTTCGGTTCAGTAGCTTAAATACTTTTCCGAAATGTTCTTCTTTTATCCGCCTACAGTGGGCGTAAATAGGAACCACCAGTTACTCCACCAAATGGTCGTGTGATGGCTCACTGGACGAATTTCTGCTATCTTATTAGTGCGTTATCCACAGAGCTTACTTAAATACTTTTCCGAAATGTTCTTCTTTTATCCGCCTACAGTGGGCGTAAATAGGAACCACCAGTTACTCCACCAAATGGTCGTGTGATGGCTCACTGGACGAATTTCTGCTATCTTATTAGTGCGTTATCCACAGATATGACGCCTGACATTGAAGTGGACACACACTGCAGAAGCCAGTATAGCATTTACCCACCTAGAGAAACGGTCAATTATCACCCGTGCACAAAGACCAAGATTGTTGAGTGTCGAGCTGCTGTGCTGTATTTACCAACGTACGGCAGGGAAATGTGGATGCTATACAGTTCCTTCCGGTCAGTAAATTAGCGCTCTAACCACTTGGGCCATCTCGCCCATATATACAGACGGCAGGTTCGGATTCTTGACCGATTTCGTTTGTGGTGTCTGCGCAAAATCCTTAAAATCCAGTGGAAAAATAAAAGAAAAGGAAAAATAAAAGAAAAATAAAAGGAAGGATGACTGCAACAGAATCGTCTAAAGACCAAATAACAGTTGAAAAATGCTCAAGTTACGCATCTGTTTACATCGGTTCCAACATTGTAGTAGTATTCTTCAAGAGCACTTGTCAATCATCTCCAGCAGTTACCCCTCAAATAGGGATTCATTACTATGCTGTCTTCGAGTCCTTGGAGCAGCATTCCGACAGTCAGAACAAAACTTTTGGCCTTTTCTCCAGCACTGCGTGACGAACACTAGCTCTATAAACTCGATTGCAGAATTAACATATGACCATGGTCCAGGCCACTAGTCACTCCGTCGAACAGAGATGCTCAGACGGTTGATCATCCCACAAATATCAAAAGTACCGGAAGCAATACAGTGTAGCTCAGGGATAACATAGACGATACAGTTCTTTCATACAGTGCATGAATTTCTAGCAAACACTCTACAAAGACCCTACTACTAGCAAGCACCACCGTTAAACGATCAGCACTTTCTGTCCGAACTAACTTCATATTTTACAGCCAGAAGTACCCCCAGGATATGACTTCGACATGCATAGGATGAGATCTCCCGTCGTAAATGGACGGCTGACAAAAGGCAGATCTCAGGGGAGACGTATGCACGCACATAGAGGGAACAAAATACAGCATTGCGCACTAAAGTCACGAAATGTACCATACCACACGAGACGACTTCGTAAATATATGACCTGAAGCGGTTGCACAAAAAGGTAATCACAATTCAATTTAGAGGAATTCGACCGGCCCGATAAGATTCTCGTGTTGAAATCGGAATGATGGTAAATCTAATGAAAGTCTACCGAGGTTGTCTGGAACAACAGATTAGCACATCTGTCGCCGTGCGCGCGTGTGGTTGTGAAGCCATTGCGCATAAGGCACAACAGAAGACGTACTGTAGTTTGCACTATCCGGGACATTTCCCTGACTGCAAACTATGTCCGTTAGATTCTCATATGCGATCTCAAGTCTTGTGCCCGCAACAAGGTGATCATTCCAAGGTTTTACAGATTTCATCGCACGGCCAGTTCGGAATATTCAGCAGTTATGCTCATAATGATTCATTTTAGAATTCCATAAGTACAGAAAAGAGGCAGCGGGACCGGAACAGCCAGAAATTCCGAGCAATCTGGAATAGTCAATTAAGTAGGTTGCCAATGGATCATCGCCGGCAGGATTGACCAATCATGCGACCTATCAGCACTCCCAAGGTCTCCTGTAGATGTATGTTGAATCGGATGCCCGACCCACGAAAATAAATAATAGTCCTTCAGCGGTAATACTCGGTGCCTAGCCATGCCATGCGAAGAAAGCACGAAGGCTAAGCCCAAGCCTAGAAACGAACGGTCGATCCATGAACCTTCTACTCCGTAAGCCCAAGCCATAACCACTGGGCCATCCGAGCTCTCTCGATCCATAAATAAACGGGAATCCCTTGAGAACAACTATGATGGTCACGATGATGCTGGGTATTGAAAAGACCCTGATCTATAAAGTTGAACCGTGAAATGGTTACAGATCACCGGATGATCACTCCCTCCCTCTCTTGCGATTATCTTTGATAGGACCAAATCCAGTTGGATTTTTCTAAAGGGAGCACTTTGCCATGGTTGGTACCTTTCATTGAGCATAAAAGAACTAACACACACACATGACTGAGTTACATGTATGTCCCGCAATCAGTCACAAAGTACGAGTGTGGTCCAGCAATTAAACCACTCATTTGAAACAACACGTGACACAGGTTATGTTAAACAAGCAATCAGCGTGCGCTCTTCAATAAAAGACACTGCACAAGTGACGCATTTCGCTTGAGCCTGCTGAAACCAAAAAAGACTCGGCTGCTCCGTCAACCAATTTACTTCTCAGTAAGAAACAACCTATTCGATAGCTACGCGCGTGAAGCTGACTGGATGTGTCAACGTTTTGTCTCTCCTCGTTCTTACGAGCTGCACATATGGCTACCCCATATAGGTTTACCAGTTGCCAGGTGCATTTCCCTGAATCGTTCTCGTCAAAAATCCAGTGAACTTCATTATTTAAATGATTTTGGTGGAGTTGTGTTAGAGGCTGGTTTTCAGTCTCAAACAGCATACGTGTTATTCGTCACTCTGCAGTCAATCCCTTAGCCACGGAACTAAGTAGTGCGTAAGCCTTCAAAGACTGTTTACGTCCACTTACTATACAGAATTGAAAGCGGTATTTATTGCAGTCTTTGCGTAAAACCTGAAAAGTGCAGATCCATACTGTTTCCATTGTAAGAAGTCCCAGCATAAAAATTACGGGATAGTTTTTTTGGAAGCCAACAGTACCTCGATAGCAATCCAAAGATGGCGCGACATCACTTTGGTGTCCCAAGCGAAACCTGGAGAGTAGCGCGCCCCATAGGACATGCAATATTGGCATTGAGTCACTTTTGTATCTCTATCAACACATTCAGATTATGGTAGGTCGTATACAAAATTGCACCGACATCACTCTTTTTTAAATGCCAGAGCTTTTCAACCCTAAAAATTCATGGCTGGACCAAGAACACATATTGAAGGATAGAACCGGAACCTATGCAGCAAGTCAGACACGGAAGATAGTGATGAACGAGACCCCGTTAGTTGGAATTGTACGCACAATAGGGTGGAAAAGTAATCAGAATGCTACAAATGAGACAAAACAATACTGAGATAGTCCACAAATTATTCACAGAGAAAAGACAGAAGACAGTCCTCGTGGAATCAATCTACTTTGTGGGGCAGACACAATTCTGGCACGTATTCTGGAAACTTTGGATGAAGTCGTTCCAGGGAAACGGTGGAGATTCCGGATGGAATGGATAACCACTAATCTGATTTTCTCAGTGAGAAAAATAAAACAGAAATGCCGCAAGAACAACCAAACGCTACAGGTCTTTCCACTGACTCCACAAAAGCCTTCGATAGGGCGAACAGAGAAACAAAGTGGACAACTTAGATGTGACATACTACTCATAGGGCTGCCGAAAGCTCCATGAGTCTCCTGTGAAAACCGAATTCATGTGAAGATGACAGTACTTGTTGAAATGGTGGATAGTTCTTCGAAAGATGAGTTATCCGAACAAAATCCGGTAATCTTGTCAAGTCTTTTCAAGCTGAGATGAAGTCTGTTGTTCGAACTTGTAAAACCAGGGCACCAAGTCCATTCAGCTTGTATCTTACTCAATAAGCATGGAGCTGCAAAATTCACGACAGTGTTGCCATCCCGTATCATCTAGATGATAACAAGTGGCGTTTAACTCGAGGGTCCCTACACCGCTGTTCACTGATGATTGCTGACAACATTCACGTCTGCCGAATCCCATTTCCGCTCACAAATAGTTAGTTCTGAGACGACTGTTTTCTAGCAGGGAAATTTGTAGAAGGGTAGCGGATTTCTCACATTTCCGCTGTTCGGCAGCACTCCTAAAGACTGACAAAGCAGCCTTCAGAAAGTTGAAATCTAGAATAGTGGAGGTTAGCGTTGCATTTGGAGAACTTCGAAAACGTGCCCAGAGTAGTTGCCATGTGCCCATGGACACGAAAGTTGCGTTGCACGCGTTACCTTGCTGTCTTCACTGGTGCGGCAGCTAGGAATGGAAGGTAGACCAGCGTCATTTCGCAATCCTCGACTAACTTCACCTGCGATCTGTGCAAAAGATTACATAAATATATTGGTCACACGGATTCCGGAAGCTTCTTAATTTGCGGGTAGCTGCTTCTTTTAGGCCATGAGATGCACATGAAATTGGACCAGATTCCAAGGCAGTTGTCATACGGACGTCTGAATAATGGTTTGCGGGGTCGAGGAGGATGGAACCTACGACATGGAGACAACATTTTGTTGAGCTTGACAAACATCAACTTTAAATTCCGATCATACGGAAATCTGGTGACAGACAGGGTCACTTGGCAAAAGACCATACATGTAGTTGGGGCGCACTTCAAGGCTAAGCGTGCCTCAGTACTTGTACATAAATGATTCATCCATAAGCAACTCACGACGAACGCACCAGTACCAGCGAATTTATGTAGCTGCTTAGCCTGTAGAGGCCATCCTAAGCGAAAACATATGCCAAACAATACCACTCCCATGCTGTATTGATCGCGAAGCGTAGACGGGAGAGTTTGCTCCAATTCATAAGAAACGAAACTACGCTCTGTGGTAGATCTAACCCCGTTTATCCACGACAATCGACAACCTGGGTAACCCCCAGCAGATGACTGTATGGCATTGTTATACAGGAACGCAAAGGAAATGATGGACATCACCATTATCTGGGTGTTTGATATCGTGATCGTGCTCATCATAATGTCACCATACTTGGGCCGGTTCATGGATCTCAACAGGCTCCTGCGAGTATATCTTCGGGTTTACGTCTGACTCACAGGCTCACCCAAAGTGGTACATCCAGATTATCCGTGTTACCATAAATAGGCGCAGCTGTCCGACCTGACAAACAAATCCGTATTGGATGACAACCACTCACATACCTCAATTAAATGGCACTATTTGCGATCGAAAGGTCATCGTCGATGACCTCACCCACGAATCACCCGTGTTACCATAAATAGGCGCAGCTGTCTGACCTGACAAACAAATCCGTATTGGATGGCAACCACTCACACATAGCTCAATTAAATGGCACTATTTGCGATCGAAAGGTTGCCATCGATGATGTCACCCACGAAGGTAAAACTGTCATCGTTTTCTATCAATCCACAGCGTATTGGCTGTCTATCCTTCGTAACGGCATCATCTTTCCTACGGGGGTTCCCTTACTTACAATGATAATGATGACACCGGATTAACTGGTGTGCTAACTACGATATTAGGCAAGCTGAACAGACAATATAACGTGAGTGGGCCTGATTGTTCGCTAAATACATTCACACGACAAAAAGCCATTGAGTGACTAAACAATCGACTTCAAGTCTCGGTTAAACTCGCGGTTGAAAAATTACTTCAAAGCTTATTCATAGAACGACGTGTTTGAGAGTGCCCTTCTGTCATTTCTATCTTAAATTCGGCTTAATAGGTTGCTCTGTCTTCAGGGAGTGCAACAAAAGAGTCGGGACCGAGATATACAGTGAATTTTTTGGGCTTCCGCCATTATAGTTGATTGTTAAACAGAAACTCAAAAAAAAAACAGGACCAGCCAAGAATCGAAATTTTAACACCATCAACAAGTGTATTTTATGCTCAAATCAGACACAACCATCCTTGTAATGGACACTGATGAACATCCGAGAAAGATGAATGAACCTAATTCATGACATCTCCAATGCTAAAATCGAACTGGATACTGTTCGAATAGTAAGACTGTAGGCGGTAGTGTAGGGGAAGTCATGAAATGACTCAAGCTTCTGACAAACTACGGTTTGAACAGTATACTGACATCCGCCCACTATTGTCTCGTTCGTTTGAAAGTTTTACGAAAACAGCATTGGAAGGCAACAGAACTGTCACTCAGAATAGTCCGGTGGTATCTTACTGACAATCCGAAAAACGCATCTTACCGTCAGTGTTGCCAAAAAATAGGATGAGTTCACATTAGATGAAGTTGAAAATAGCACAGGCAACAAATTACCAGACAAGGGGGAACAGGGGGTTATTCAACATAGGGATTCAAAGCCCACATAAAGTTGTGAGGTTTCTGCAGTCGACCTGTTCAAATCAATCATCTACTGTTTTGCACCAGCTGGAATTTCCTGTGCAGTTTGAGGAGCCATGTTTTCCTGACATCGCATGACTTCGGGTAGTTCGGGAGGAGTTGAGTAGGGTGTAATATCCAGAGTTTCGAATTTGTCAGTACCTGAGGGTAATAACACAAAAAAGCATAGTAAGCACAGATATGGTGCTCCACTCACATGAAAAACCCCGAAGTGAAACCACTAATGACGAAACATTTTGGGATTCAGAACGCCCGTTACGAGAAGACTGAGCTTCTCGAGGTTTAACAGTGATGCACGGAGATGTACTCGAGGACTCTAACTGGGTATTCAAATAGTATTTCCTACTGGGTTGGTGAAAAAAAACATATAGATATTTCATTCGGCGGGGATTGTGATGCGTTCACCACCTGCGGCATAACGGCAGCAAAGGTTGAACCACCATCACTTTTCGTCAACTTATCTCCAGACTGCAAACCTGTTGCCACCAAATCAAGACGACATCATACGGATGATGGAGAATTCATTCGCGCCGAAAGTTATTACAAGGAGGCATCATCGAGTCATCAACATCTCCCCGGTTTTGTTTACCAAGAATGTCAATCACAAACACCGGATGGTTGTTGACTGCAGCCAAACTATCAACCAGTTCACTTATCCCGACGCTTATCTTCTGCCGCACCTGGACAAAATGACTGAGGAAATTTCGCAATACAAAGTCTACAGTACAATAGACCTCTTGTATGTTTACCATCAAGTCCCGATCTGTGCACCCGACAAACCATTTGCAGCATGTGAAGCATTTGGTGGCATGTTTCAGTTTCGTCACATACCCTTCGGTGTCACAAACGGTGTTGCGTGTTTTCAGCATACTATTAACAATATCATTACGACTGGAAAGCTGAAAAGCACGTATACCTGCATAGACAATGTATCTGTGGCAATACCCAAGGAGAAAATGACCTGAAACTCTAATTGTTCTTAAAAGCTACGAGGAAATATGAAACTACACTCAACGATAACAAAGCCATCACTGCTTCAGAAGCTATCTGCCCCTTGGATATGAGGTTTCAAAGAGTAACATAAGGCCCCACCTTGAACGTATGGAACCTATCCGTCAGTTACTTCCTCCACGTACTACCACGGAAATCCAAGGCGTCATCGGTATGTTCGCACACTATGCCCATTGATATCTTCGATTTCCAACAAAATTAACAAACCGATATAAAACAAAAGATTCCATTTGCCTTCCGACATCGAATTAGCCTTCGAGAACCTAAAAAACGAACTAGAATATGTTAAGCTAGTTACGATACATTATAACGAGCCTTTGGTTGTTGAAACGAATGCTTCCGATGTCCCTCAGACAAAGCCATCGACCGGTCGCACTTTTCTCGAGGACACTCAACTAGAGCGAGAAGCATTCTGTCATCGAGATGGAAGTCTACGCTATCGTTGAATCCATCAGGAAATGGCGGAACTATCTACGCGGAAGACCGTTCAAAATAATTACCGGTCAGCGTTCAGTCACATTCATGTACGGCAGTGGACAGAAAGGTAAAGTGGAAAACGACAAAATACAGTGCTGGAGGATTGAGTTGTCCGAGTACACGTATGATTCCATCTACCGACCTTCACACGGCCGCGAGAGTTGGCGTCGAGAGAGGGTCGAGAATTCATGGGGGACAGTTTTGCTCCACGGACACTGTCATAGTGCCTGACAGTCCACAGAGCCGAAGGCAGCTTCCAGATAAAGAAACAGCCATTGTTGGTTGCTGGAAGAAGTGTCGCTGTTTCGGAATATGTCGGAGAGTGCAGACATGACCGACGCATCCTCTCGCTTGGTTTTCACGGATCTGTCTCTGTATTCAGTCAACCTTCGAAGGATAAGGCCAGAGAGCACCTTCGATGCCATAGTTAACAGGCTGATGACGCGAGCGAGATGGCCCGAATATTTAGGGCGCAAATTTACTGACGGAAGGTCCGTGGTTCGAACCTAACCTCTGCTTCTCGACTTCCCCTGTCTACGCTTGAGCAACTGGTCAGCATCTCAACCCTCGTGAAACCTTCGGGTGGCAGGGCCAGTTAGGCACCGAAAGGGTGATAGAACTGGACTATTTTGCGGTTTTCACACAGCGTCCGCGTACCCTTTTCAAAGATAGGAATAACTGTCGACATACCCCATTCTGCACCTTCCCTTCGTCCCATGTAACACCGATAAGCTTTGTCAGATGGGTCACCAGGGTTTCTCCGCCATCTTTGAAGGCTGGAAGGTCCTGGTGCTTCCTCACGTTTCAGTACGGATGTTTCGTACTTTATTACTTCTCTAGACAGACAATCAAGGTTTACATTCCACTCGCCCGTATGCATTATCTCCACATGCTGTGTTGCAGGAGGCCAGCTTAACTGTTCTTCGAAGTGTTCGGTCCATCTTTACAGTGGACGTTTTGTGAGTGAAGTAATGAGCTATCTTTTTCACTTATCGTTTCGCTGACCGTTGCTTTCCTAGGGTCAATCGACCATAGCAGTTGATACAGGGCATGGCTATTTTCCGTAGCAAAAGCCTTATTCATCTCCCGAGCTTTCGATGTCCACCATAGCTTTCGGTCTTCTTTTAGACCCTTCACTACTCGGTGTTTGAGGGATTTGCGTGCGCCGTCGTACTCGTTGCCTGCTGATATGGATTTCCTGGCATAAATCATGGATAGCATCCAGTGGTCCAGTGGTCGAATTGGAGAAGTCAGACAGACAGCACTGAACACCGCTAACAAAGCTACTTTCAAATTTTGCCACGCTTCATCCACGTACTCACTGTATTAGTTTACTGCGGAGTTGTTGGGCTGGCTCAGATCGATACTGTTAAGCTATGGTAATTCTTCGAAGAAAGTGGATCTTCATGCTTCTTGCTGACTTGCGAGGGCCTGAAGGGAAACGAACTGTCAGGCATGCACGCACCAAGGCGTGGTCGAAATCAAGTAGTGTGCCCCAGAAGGAACGGCAGTCTTGGATTGTGGCTCTTCACCGTTGACTCGCGGCCACGTGGTCCAACTGGGTCCACGGTTGATTTGCAGTTGGTGGCCGCCAGGCTACAAGATGTGAGTGTTTATGTCGAAGCTCAGACTTGCAAGAAACAGCTCATGAGCAGCAAACAACTGAGGGAGTCGATCTCTGTTGTCTGTGCATCATCACTGCCATCAAAAACAGCAACATCAGTGTTGACAATGATGCTTCACTGCCATACAATCACAAGGTCCATCTAGTTGTATATGAGAGAGGTCACTACACCTCCAACCACTCAGTCAGGCAATCTGGAAAGAAACTGACTGCATTAACGCTACTGACATTTCTGGCAACGTCTCCAGCCAAGCACAGACGGGGTCATGGGGACCCCATCCTGGAAGGCGTACAACACCAGCAACACCCAAACTCTCCGTGATCTCTTTCACGCCTTTCTGACAAGTCAGGCGCTGTCCACCTCGCGGTTTGCGCCATCCTGAAGGAGGCACAGAGAACAACACCTCGGTAGATGGTGTTTTGGTATGCGTAGCACAGAACCGAGCCATCGTAGTCGATGATGCTGAATGTTTTTCCCAACTAAAGTGCCTGCAGCACAACCAAATACCCGTTTTCTAATTACCTCGTTACTAACAGGCCGACACCATCCAAAACCAGCCACGCTCTGAGGCATCGATGGTCGAAAACTTGAAGGCGCCTCACATCATCTGTACGCAGAGGCCATGTCTCGCAGTCATACAACAACGCATCCCTTATTGTAGCCTAGTGCACACGACCCTTAATATCCAGTGAGATTCCTTGTTGACACCACAAGTGACGCACAGTAGCAAATGGGATTCGAGCCTTTGAGATTCTTGCACTGACTTCAGACACACTTCCACAATCTCTGGTGATTCTCCTTGAATTGTAAGGGGTGTGTAGGCAGATTGTACGCTCTGAGGCATGACTTTGCACTTTGAAGGTGAGAGGCGCATGCCAAAAGATGGTATGATGGTGGTCAGTTCATTCAACAGGGCTTGTGCCTCGCTTTGGTCTTCAAAAATGATGGCAATGTCATCTGCGTAGTCCAAATCGACAAGGCTCTCGCCAGTAACAATTTGAACACCGGGGTATTGAAGACCGTCCAGTGTTCGCCTCATTATTTCAGCAAAGACGAAGCTCAACAAGAATGGAGAGAGTGAACATCTTTGTCTGACACCACGTTTTGTGGGGAAGCTTTTGGAGAGCTCACCATACACTCTCACCCGCCCAGAAGTATGTGAATATAGTGATCGGATTACGTTTACAAACTTCTGGGGCATACCTCTTGAGCAGGTGCAGTTAACAGCACAGATCGATCGAGAGAATCAAACGCACCCTTGAAGTCAAGGAATACCAAGGTAGGTCGTCCGTGCATGTACCGTTGCTCTAACACCTGACGGAGTGTGAAGATGTGGTCAACGCAGCTCCTACCCAGGAGAAACCCCGCTTGATTCTCACGAGTCAAGCCTTTGCGTGCCACTGTAAGAAAACGAAGAATCAGTGACACCAGATGCCTTGTCACAACAGGCGTCAAACTAACACCTCTGTAGTTACTACATTCACTGCGAGTACCCTTTTTGAAAATGGTCACCACTATCGATTCAGCCCAATTGTCCCAGATAGGTCCAAACAGGCCAGACAGGCACTGGCTGAGGAGTTCACCGCCATCCTTGGAAGGAGCAGGTGAAAGGTCGTCAGGACCACCAGCACGATGACGCTTGAGTAGAGAAATACACTCGGACACTTCTGAGACTGAAGGCGGCTCCATAGTTACGGTCCACCTTTCTGTTGAAGGCCAACATTCTGAATTGGAGGTAGCAGATGGCAGGCTGAATTGCTGTTCGAAGCACTGTGCCCAGCGGTCCAAGTGTTCCGCCTTGCTGCATATCAGGGAGCCACTTTGATCTCTGATTATTTCGGTGACAAGAGGTTTCCGAGGACCAGTCGAAAGAACCAAGTAGAACAGCTTGCGCACGTTTCCAGCACTCTTTGCACCTTCCATTTCTTTGGCCTTTCGGGTCCACCAAACTTCTCGGTGTGAGCGGACACTCACCTTCACATGGCGTTGGAGGATGCGCCAGGTGGAGTTGTGGTAGCGGCCAGGGGAAGATGAACCTCACTTCCTCTAGATCATCTCACAAATGTTGCCGAACGAACCGCACAGGGCGACTAACAACGGGTATCCTATCAAGCAGAGAAGCTCCCGCTCGTCCGCACAATACAATACTCACCTCAGTATATCCGACTGTGGCCGCCTCTGCATCACCAGAGGTGCGCAGCCGGAACCTGAAAGAGAGCGAGACAGCGGTCAGTTCGATCAAAGTGCTTGCATCCTGTGCCGTTGTTTCTGACAGACAATATACATCAATGCGGAGGGAATCAGGCGTACGAGAGAGAGCCACCTGTTGTTTCAATGTGCGAACATTGAAGGTGGCTAAATAGACAGGCTTTCGGGGTTTGTGACTGAACTCGGATGTACAGGAGCTGCAGTTCGGTGTGATGCAGGGCGAGCAAAACGGTCAGTCCTAGAGCTGGGACCTGCGGAGAAAGTATTCAAATTTGGGCGGTTGAGGGTGGAAGACAGAAAACGTGAAAGTGTAAGAAGGAAGGCGTCAGCAGTGGCATGTTTTCGCTTACCCGCCCTTCTGTATGCACCAAGTAAGGCGACCCGGCTGATGGCATCACGCGAAGACCGATGAGGCATCAGAATATTGTTAGTTGTGAATGTCAATGTTATACGAGGGCTGGGATATTGTCAGGGCGCCCACACCTAGACAGGAGGACGGTTAGGGTCCTTAACCAAAGCCTTTGGCTCAAAAACCTCACCGCAAGGCAGCGGTGTTGGGCTGGAAATGCAAGTACGCCACCATTTTTACGGAACACGTCGCCATACATGTTCCAACCTCCAACCTGGAGGGCCAGGAGACTGTGTTCGTCAGACCACTACCCATGAACCAACCTGGTATGGTAAACTCTGTGAGTGTCGTGTGGACATCCCTCAGTATACCCCAATATGTCGCCGAGTTACACAAACAGCCACACCACGGTAAGGTCCAGTCTCTTCGTGACGATCTGTGCGGCGAGCATGGACACCGAATCGACTGCCCAAATATGATTCCAAGAAGCTCGGACTTGAGCATTCAAACCGCCTGCAAAGAGCACAGTGTCAGTGCTTTTTGCCTGACGAGTGAGCCCGAATAGCTCTCGATAGAAGGTATTCTTCTCAGCATCAGAACGGCAGTCCGTTAGAGCATAAGCCGACACTACAAACAGGCACCACTTTTCATGCCGAGAGGCACTGACCTTGATTGAACTGGATAACCTGATGGCGCAAAGACGACTGTCCACTGGGATCCGATCCATCAAAGCGGATTCAGCTCTGGGGCTGAGTGCAACTCCCACACCATAGATTCAGTCAGTCATCGGTTCTGGGTCACCGGACACACGGAAGGAGGAATGTGAAAGAGCTGGGTTTACCCTTGGCGTTCTGAGATGCATAACCTATATGCGTGCTTCGGAGACAGTATACAGAGATTTTTAAGGAGTATACGGTTTCGGCAAGCATCGCCTGTGCCAATTCGACATGGCGTACAGACGTTAAAAGCTCCCATATAGAAAGAATTCCGTCGATTTAGAAGGGTGTGACAACAGCGCGCACACAGTCAGTGAGGGATATCCACTCATGCCCTTCTCCCCGATTTGTAGCCCTTTGATTTCCGACAGCCACCACAATTTCTAATTACTTTCCAAGAATATGGAGCTTCGGGTCCAAACAAGCTAGGTGACACCAGGAATAACTAAATATTTACATTTTTCGGAGAAGTTTAGTAACAATCAATGGATTTATTGATGGGCAACGTTTCGCTTTTGACACAAAAGCTTCGTCAGGCCAAGGTTACGAGATTGGCCGAGATTTAAGGCGGAAGGAGACCCAATCAGCTAAGTCAAGCAAAATCTCTATTAGGTGTCGACCGAGGGATTTTGTGTGTTCGGGTGGGTGACCAAGTGTTAGGCCGATGGGAAATCCTACATGGTTTTGGTCTAGCCTAAGATCCGGCTCACCTGATGATCTGTCTTGAGCGTCGTTTGCAATTTCCGTCCGTCTGTATGGATGAGCTAATGCTACGATAGTTGTATGAGAAGGATTTTGCGAACTTTGGTTGGGTTGGGATTTCCACCCCATGTTTTTGCTAACGATTTTGCATGAATTGACAACACAGTCACATGTCAACTCGGCATATCTAAGACCGCTTTCCACAAGCTCCTCGGTTCCACACCCTCTATTCTGTTCACGCCCTGATGCTTGGTAGATTTCCACCGCCCCGGCTATCAGCCGCTGTGGTGTAAATCGTGGTCCCCAACTTAAAACTTACACATTATCCAGATCTATTCTCTGCCCGTGTTTAAGGCATGTACCGCCATCGCTGAGTCGTTGACCAGCGTTTGATATTCTTCCGTATTCCTCGGTAGTTTGCTTATTCTCCTTTTATACACACAGTCCTTAGTCCTTTCAATCTGGAGAGGATCTTTCAATTCCACAGATGAGCGTACAGTTTTCCCCTATGAAAAGCCACTCTAATGCTGGCTAAGTTTAACAGTCTTCGAATAACCTCCGATGTTCTTGCTTCACATGGAAAGACTGCTGCGCCAATCCATTCCCTACTAAGTCAAGATACCGGAGCCAACAACTTTCTTAGTTGACGCCTAACCAAACTCACTGGGAACCCTATTTCTTGGAGGGTCTCGAACTGGTGAGTGTACGGAAAGTGGTCTTAGATAAGCCGAGTTGACATGTGACTGTGTGGTTGCCAATTCATGTAGAATCATTAGCAAAAAACATGGGGTGGAAATCCCAACCCAACCAAAGTTCACAAAATCCCTTTTACACAACTGTGGTAGCACTAGCTCATCCATACAGACGGACGGAAATTGCAAACGACGCTCAAGACAGATCATCAGGTGAGCCGGATCTTAGGCTAGACCAAAACCATGTAGGATTTCCCATCGGCCTAACACTTGGTCACCCACCCGAACACACAAAATCCCTCGGTCGACACCTAGTAGAGATTTTGCTTGACTTAACTGATTGGGTCTCCTTCCGCCTTAAATCTCGGCCAATCTCGTAACCTTGGCTTGACGAAGCTTTTGTGTCAGTCAAAAGCGAAACGTTGGTCATCAATAAATCCGCCGATTGTTACGAAATTTTTTCGAAAAAGTAAAACGTTGTTTACCCTCGATAACTCGGACTCTCTTCTAACTCGTTCTCGGTCACATCTCACACACCTTCGAGCGCTGTCACACAATCTGGAAAAAAAGACAGCACGAACGTCACCAACAGCCATCAGCCGCCATCTCTAACAATGTCACCAGCCAAGCTCGGGGGGCCACGAAAACCCCATCCTAGGTGGCGTGTAGCACAAACGCCTAAACTCTTCCTAATCTCTTTCCTGTCCTTCTGCTAAGTCATACATTATCCACCTCATGGATTGTGCTGGATTGTGCTGAGCCACCTAGGTTGAGGGTACTGGATGTTCTGCGTGACTAAAAGAGCTGATGTATAACCATGTACTCTTTCTCTAAGCATTTCCTTACGAATTTGTTGATGCCATTCAACACCAACAAGCCTCTGAGGCATCGATGGTCGAAAACCTGAAGACGCTTCATATCATCTGTCCTCAAGAGTCATGATTCACAACCACACAACAAAAACAACAACAACGCCCTTATTGTAGCCTAGTAGATGCGACTCTTGAGACCAAGTGATATGCCTTTTTGACACTACGATTGACGCAAATTAGCGAACCTGATTCGGACCTTCGAGATTAGTACAGTGACTTCATCAGTCACACTTCCATCGGAGCTAATGCAACCACCGAGGTATGAAAAGCTCTCCACAACCTCCAGTGACTTTCCTTGAATTGCAAGAGGTATGTTAAGAGGCTGCACGTTGTGAAGCATGAAAGCGTACGGCATGCCGACGGTTGATACGATGGTGGTCATTTTATTCAACAGAGCTTGTGCTTCGCCCTCGTCTACAAAGATGGGGTAAAGGTCATCTGCGTACTCCAGACCGACAAGGTTTTCAACAGAAACGATTTCAACACCAGGGTTGTGAAGACTTCACAGAGTTCGTTTCATTATTTCATCAGTGATGAATTTGAAAAAGAGGAGTGGGTGGACATCCTTGTCGGACCCCAACTTTGTCGGGAAGCTCTTGATGTGCTCATCGTACACTGTCACACGCCCAGAAGTATGTGAATACAATGACCGGATTGTGTTCACAACCTTCTGGGGCATACTCTGTTGGACAGGTGTGGTTAACCGCAATGACCAACCGACAACATTGAACGCAGCCTGGAAGTTAAGAAATAACAAGGTTGTGGGTCGCCTATACATATTACGTTATCCTAACGTCTGACAGTGTGAAGCTGTAGTCCACGAAGCCTATACCCGGTCGAAATTCCGCTTGAGGCTCACGGGTCAAAGATTCACCCGAAACCGTAAGATGACGAAGAATCAGTGACGCCAGAAGGCCTTGTTACAACAGGAGCCAAACTAACACCTCTGAGACAACTTCGTTCACTGAGAGTACCCATGTTGTAAACGGGAACTGTTATCTACACATCCCAGTGATAAGGAGCGCCATCCTTCTCCCAGCTAGACACAAATAGGCCAGACAGGCAGTGGCTCAGGAATTCATCGCCATCCTTGAACAAAGGGGATGGAGGGTTGTGAGGGCCAGGAGTACATTGATCCTATAATTGGAATCTGGTTGGGTTGTACCGCAGAAGTTCAGGCATTCAGTAGCACCTTGGATTTCTGTTCCTAGTGGTCATTAATATCTGACATCAGACCACCTGGCAGGGGTTCGAGGAGCCGGTTCTGATAGACTCGTTTGACTTCTGGGTCAGCGAGTTCCTTAATGGCTACGCAAGTTTTGCGCATTTTGAGTAGGCCTGAAAAGCAGCTGTGCTCGGTCCTCGCCACCGGTAACCGAAGACAATGTGGTCTACCTGGATTCAGGGTCGGTGCTTTGGTGGACACCACTTATTTAAGCGATTTACACTGTTTCGGAAATCGGTACTTCAGATGAACAGTCTGTGGTCGCCACACATCTGAAGTACACTGTTTCCGTTGCCCTTGTGTCTGATATCCAACCCAACTGGGCCTCCGCGGTGCTTAGCCTACTTACCTGAGCTTAGTTGCTGCTGTACAGCAGCAACTAAAGCATAAGAGAAATTGCCTTTGGCAGATTCAGAGATATAGTCCATCGGGACGTAAGTACACAATCCGCCACGAAGAGACAGGACCTTAACATGGCGTGACGGCTTGTGTACCTCCGCGACCCATCGAGCTATACTGGGAGGTGTCTGTGCGACACTCGCAGTCTCTCATATCATGATGTTCAACAGCTACGTTTCCCGAATGCCAGTGTGTTTAACTTTCGGTGCCTAACTGCCATGACACCTGAAGTTGCCCGGGGTGCTGGGATACTGCAGGTTGCCCTAGCGGAAGTCGAGAAGCAGATGTAGGGTTCGAACGACGGACCTTCTAGTCAGTAAATTCGCGCTCTAACCATTTGGGCTATCTCGCCCCAATGGCTATATATCTTGCGAACAATCTCCTTGTCCTCCAGGTTGGGGGTTGGAACTTATTATGGTGACTTGTTCTGTAAAAATTGGAATGCGTTTGCATTTCCCGCTAAACACTGCTGCCTTGCGGTCAGGTTTTTGAGTCAAAGGTTTTGGTTGGGGACTCTTATCGTCCTCTTGTCTATGTGTGGACGCCCTGATAGCATCCCAGCCCACGTACAACGATGAACTGCACATTTACAACTCATTTCACATCGGCCGTCGCGTGGTGCCATCAACCGGGTCGCATCACTTGTTGCGTACAGCACGGCGGGTAGGCGAAAACAGGCTACTATTGACGTCTCCTTCTTTCTTTTTCATATACTTTTCCACCTATCCTCATCCTATTATTAAGTCCCTCCTCGTAGGCCCAGTAGTTAGGACTGATGACTCCCTTCGTCCTGCGTGGGTTTCGCAGGCAACATCTGTGCGTCATCCGGCGCCGACATCCTCAGGTATCTCGAAATCAATCAAGCCTCGACGCCCAGTCTAGCTAGCTGTCTTGAATTTCCACAATCTGAAGCAAGCGAGATAACAAGGTGCTTTCGCTCTTACACTGGACTCGTTTGGAATTGATGTGCTGTGTTCCAGGAAGAATCCGAAATGTAAACAGTAGTTGAGCTAAGCGCCACGTCACTCCACATTCTCTTCGAACCGATCACCTCTGGCGATCCAGAGACTGCTGAGGCAGGATATCATCGGAGGGAAGCATCCTTGCTCGACTGGATGCCCGCTGAATCGCCTCTGTGCGGCTCGTCTGGCAACGGCTGTGAAAGGGGCGGATATATTGGGAGTTGGTCGATTTGTTCGTCTTGTCTGTTTAGGCTAGCACCTTGGATTTCTGTTCCTAGTGGTCATTAATATCTGACATCAGACCACCTGGCAGGGGTTCGAGGAGCCGGTTCTGATAGACTCGTTTGACTTCTGGGTCAGCGAGTTCCTTAATGGCTACGCAAGTTTTGCGCATTTTGAGTAGGCCTGAAAAGCAGCTGTGCTCGGTCCTCGCCACCGGTAACCGAAGACAATGTGGTCTACCTGGATTCAGGGTCGGTGCTTTGGTGGACACCACTTATTTAAGCGATTTACACTGTTTCGGAAATCGGTACTTCAGATGAACAGTCTGTGGTCGCCACACATCTGAAGTACACTGTTTCCGTTGCCCTTGTGTCTGATATCCAACCCAACTGGGCCTCCGCGGTGCTTAGCCTACTTACCTGAGCTTAGTTGCTGCTGTACAGCAGCAACTAAAGCATAAGAGAAATTGCCTTTGGCAGATTCAGAGATATAGTCCATCGGGACGTAAGTACACAATCCGCCACGAAGAGACAGGACCTTAACATGGCGTGACGGCTTGTGTACCTCCGCGACCCATCGAGCTATACTGGGAGGTGTCTGTGCGACACTCGCAGTCTCTCATATCATGATGTTCAACAGCTACGTTTCCCGAATGCCAGTGTGTTTAACTTTCGGTGCCTAACTGCCATGACACCTGAAGGTTGCACGAGTGCTGGGATACTGCCAGGTTGCCCAAGCCTAGATAGCGGAAGTCGAGAAGCAGATGTAGGGTTCGAACGACGGACCTTCTAGTCAGTAAATTCGCGCTCTAACCATTTGGGCTATCTCGCCCCAATGGCTATATATCTTGCGAACAATCTCCTTGTCCTCCAGGTTGGGGGTTGGAACTTATTATGGTGACTTGTTCTGTAAAAATTGGAATGCGTTTGCATTTCCCGCTAAACACTGCTGCCTTGCGGTCAGGTTTTTGAGTCAAAGGTTTTGGTTGGGGACTCTTATCGTCCTCTTGTCTATGTGTGGACGCCCTGATAGCATCCCAGCCCACGTACAACGATGAACTGCACATTTACAACTCATTTCACATCGGCCGTCGCGTGGTGCCATCAACCGGGTCGCATCACTTGTTGCGTACAGCACGGCGGGTAGGCGAAAACAGGCTACTATTGACGTCTCCTTCTTTCTTTTTCATATACTTTTCCACCTATCCTCATCCTATTATTAAGTCCCTCCTCGTAGGCCCAGTAGTTAGGACTGATGACTCCCTTCGTCCTGCGTGGGTTTCGCAGGCAACATCTGTGCGTCATCCGGCGCCGACATCCTCAGGTATCTCGAAATCAATCAAGCCTCGACGCCCAGTCTAGCTAGCTGTCTTGAATTTCCACAATCTGAAGCAAGCGAGATAACAAGGTGCTTTCGCTCTTACACTGGACTCGTTTGGAATTGATGTGCTGTGTTCCAGGAAGAATCCGAAATGTAAACAGTAGTTGAGCTAAGCGCCACGTCACTCCACATTCTCTTCGAACCGATCACCTCTGGCGATCCAGAGACTGCTGAGGCAGGATATCATCGGAGGGAAGCATCCTTGCTCGACTGGATGCCCGCTGAATCGCCTCTGTGCGGCTCGTCTGGCAACGGCTGTGAAAGGGGCGGATATATTGGGAGTTGGTCGATTTGTTCGTCTTGTCTGTTTAGGCTCCAATCGACTGTAGCTCTGACACCATCAAAAACAAGTTTCATGACGCTCTGAAGGACCTCAAGTAAATAATGACCGTACCAGAGCGAAGCATCTGTTTTGAACACTGACGTCGGTGATGGTAGTGAACCCTTTTGCCGTCTGTGCCTTTCAGACGAGCCGAAGCCACTGAATTACAAGAAAACCCTAACAAGGAAAGCTTGATGGACGCCGCGATTATGTGTATTACTCTGCCTCCGTGAGCTCCCACAGTTATGAGGCAAAAACCCATCTTTGATGGTACTAGGGTACAAGCAAAACCAATGAATCAGAAAACGGAATGATGGCAAGAACGAACATGGTGACGTAAACGAAGTTTAGAAAGGTGGAAAAAGGGGGGTATTCAGGTCGAAAGAGACAGTATGCTTCAAATTTCAAAACGTCGGCAAGACTTATACATTCAATGTACGTGTCTCTAAAACTCACCCTTGTCCCGTAGACAAAGGCCAAGAGTGGCCGGCATGTGAGCCCGTGCCGTCTGCGCATTCAGATTATATGAGGCCAACGTCTTTTCGTTCTTCATTTCGGTTTGGTGCTTCAGCAGAAGTTGATCAGCGGGAGGTACCTTCAAAATACCCTCAATCATTTGCTTGACTTCGCCAACGGTGGTGGATTCCTTCGCATTCAGATGGATTGTCGTCTTCTTCCTCCGAACAACCAAATAAACTTCCTAAAACCGTTTTACACGCAAGACCATACTAACCATCCTCGGTACAAGCAAAGAGGCCAAGGCAGTGTGCGCGCCAATTAGACCTTGCAACAAGGACGTTGGTAACGGGACCAATCAGTAGTCGGGACAGAAAATGACTAAACAGGTGTTATGTAGTTTTCGTGGTTGCAAATTGTTCGGTACAAATGTCCATGTCCAATGCGTTTTACCGCTATTTCTTGGTGTATTTGAGTTCTCTAATTAAGTTGTCCTTCAAGGTCAAAATACACTTGGTAGCAGGGGCGCGTAACCAAGTGAAATATTTACACCTGCTCAAAAATGCCAACAGATTCGGATAGACGCATGCCGTAGCTTTCCCTGGTTCAATAATTATCTACCTAACTTCTCGCAGCTCGTTATAAGCTAAGTGGATCAGAATTTTTGGGGGCTTCCTCCCGTGCATACGTATGCCCATAATGCTTCTGGCTCAACAGAGTGTGGCGTTTTGTACCTTTATTTTACTTCCATTATAAAACCACGTATTTCATCAATTGCATAATTGTTTTTTGTTTAAATACGAAAAACTACAAAAACGCGCACTTGTACAATTTCACAGAATACAAGCGCGGTCACGTGCTTCGTCTCTCTCTTCTGATTTCGCTCGCGCTTGCAGTGGTCATTCGCGAGTCTCATGTACTAACTCTGGTACCAAAACATTTCAGACATCTTCGGAATCTATTATATGTGGGAATTGTTCAGAAGAAGACCTCTGGACCAACATAATTGGATTATTGTTTATTCGCTGATCTGGGCCAACGACGAACTATTTT